>NC_056735.1:1578879853-1579189853 GCF_019279795.1 Protopterus annectens
GGATTGGCATCAGATTGAATACTTAGGCACTGGATTTGGTTAATTTTCATTTTGGTTCTACTATTTACACAAAGAAGATTTACCCCGGGATTCATGAAGCTTGCGCCAGGTGGACGCATAGCGTATGCGTTATAACGCCAAATATGGCCGCCGAGCGATTCAGGTACGATCTAATTCCATGTGCACTACCGGCGTACACCAGATCTGCGCAGCCCCTGGTGTAGGTATGCAAATCAACGCATGTGCAGTGTTGCACCATGCAAATGAAGGCATATAGCGATTCATGAAGTGGTGCAGGCGTAGCGTAAGCCCACAGAAATGTAAACCAAAAAACACGGTTTACATTTTCCCAAACATAACATCGGAGCTATGGAAGAGGGCCAGACCCAGGTATCACAACGTGAACATATGCCAATGGCGAAATACACAGCCAATGGCATAAGAAAAGTTGCACAACACATAAATAACAACATTTAATGTCATGTCCACAGTAACACACAGCAGAACCGCAGGGCATGTGTGCGGAAGCTGTAACATAAAGAAATAATATAAAAATGTCATAAAATCGCAACGTAATAGAAATCAGGTTTACAGTATAACACACAATGGTAGGCATGGAACACCACAACCAAGGTGCAAGGGTTGCTAAGGGCTTGTGATGTGTTCAGCACGGTAACTATGAATTAGTAGTCAATGCCATACAAATGAGGCAGATAATACTAAATCGCAAATGTCCCACCGGAGGAAGGTTGTACCATACGGCGCAGCGGTATAACACCGAGGAGTGGCTCAGAGGAGATACATGACATCAGCAGAGGGCTGTGCCACTGTAGCACTAAGCACATTGGAGCATTGCAAATCTGGCCTGTCCGTTGCTAAGCAAAGCTGCAGGATAGGGGTGGGGAGGAATCATTTAGCTGAGAGCACACATGGTGGCCAAAAGCGCATGTGTACGAGGATGAAAACATGCCCAGTAATCGGATGCACGCGCCGCAAACAATATCAGAAACAGGAAGGTCAGGGTAAGAAAAGGAGATGCGGAAGTAGGGTAATTGGAGTACTAATGAGCAATCAACACCAATCACCCACGAAGGCCAATCGACGGCAGCTGACAAGTCCGCTTGCAGAAACCTGCAAAACAGGATAGGGGAGGCATGTGAATGCAAAGAAAGGAGGGGAGGTATTGGATTGCAAAGATAGGAGACCTGACACAGCAGAGCAAAGCAAACCGACAGCAGACCGGCAGTAGCACACATAACGCAAGATACGCCAGGACCAGGAAAGCACAAATGAAAGTAGGCTGCAGGATGCACGCCAGAAAATAGTAGGTGCAACGTGCAGAAATGTAAAGGGAAGGTCAAGAGGTAATCCACGGCAGGCAAATGTAATTCAACACCAAAGGCACCACAATAGTAGTTCCGGCAGTAAAACACATAACATAACCTGTAGCTACGAACGTATATACACACCCTATGACATCATCGGTGTTCACAGCACAATAGTATAAAGTGTGTAAGAACCCAACACACACCTGTGTATTCCCAAACACCGCACCATAGGTGTAAACACACGGAGAACTTTTAAAATGTACATGTTGGGAGCTGCCATAGCTGTGATTCATCAGTATGTGTTAGAGACTGACGGTGTTGTGGAGGATGATGCCGACAACCACCGCAGGCCTTGGAGGAGAAGGAGAGTGTTCTGACCAAGGGTAACCTACCAGGGGCTACATGACCTGGAGATAGTAGAGCATTACAGGGTGGACAGGGACATCTTACAGCAAATAGTGGAGCTGTGCCAGCCACGCCTGAGAACCAGAAACAACAGAGGGGAACCCATACCAGTGGACACGAAGGTATGTGTAAGCCTGCGAATACTGGCCACAGGTACCTTTTAAAGGCCAACTGGAGATATAATAGGTATCTCACAGGCATCAGCATCCAGGGTACTACACCAGTTCCTGGATGCCATGTTGCCACATGCCAATGAGCAGATATACTTCCCCAGAACTCAGGAGGAGTTGGCCAGCAATATGCGCCACTTCCACCGTGTGGCACAATACCCGGAGGTACTGGGTGCGATAGACTGCACGCACATACAAATCAAGTCACCACCCGGTGAGCAGGGTATGCGCTACATAAACCACAAGGGATTCCACTCCATCAACTGCCAGGTCGTGTGCAATGCCCAGGGCATTATCATGGATGTGTGTGCTGGCAGCCCTGGAAGCTACCATGACTCCCATATCTGGCATGCCTCACAGCTGTATCAGATATTTGTCAGGGGGGACATCCCACATGGCCATCTCGTGGGGGATGCTGGCTATGCACTGGAGCCGTGGATGATGACTGCCATCAGAAATGCACAAACACCCATGCAAGAACGCCATCATGAGGCACACGCACAAACCAGAATCATCATAGAGCATGTGTTCGGGATGCTGAAATCACGGTTCCGGTGCTTGGATACATCTGGTGGAGCCTTGCAGTACTCTCCAGGCATGTGTGCCCACATCGTCATAGTATGTGCCATGCTACATAATATGATCCAGCGGAAGCGGCTGCAGCAGGGACAAAATGGTGAAGGCCCTCATAGCCCACCACAATTGCCAAGGCCAGTACAGGCACAGAGGGATTCAGACCATGAACACACTGTGCCAGCCCCAGTAGGCAGACGGAGGCATGCCCAATATGCCTATGCCTTGGCAAAGAGGGAACATATAGCACATACACTGACCGTGTAGGCCCCTACGGACTGACACCTCTCCACCTGCACACACAGTAAAATGGATGGCACACAAACATGACCACCTGTAAATTGTAATGTATAGGTGGCCCAATGTGTGACTCCTACACAGGCAGCCCTCAAACATTGTAAACACAACAGCCAGTGCAACACGGAATGCCAACACCTGAACAGTACATGAGTCTTACAGCATATGGTGGTGCTGTGTGCCTGTCACGTTCCTGCCAGATATATATATATATATATATATATATATATATATATATATATATATATATATATATATATACACATATGCATATATATAATACAGACAGAAAGGGCAATAGAGGGATATATGGTGATATAGATGGATTCAGCGATATCTGCAAATATGATAGTTCAACAACATTCATAACATCTTGGAGGTACAAATAAATAGGATACCGCCAACCATGGAATGTGTAACATACCGACATGTGTAACCACGAGGCTGAAAGACCGATAGAACACAGTACCGGAACAGTACATCCGCGAGTAATAGTATGATGATATGAAGGAATGGTTAGTCACCGCTGACGGTGTCGCGGTCCATGTAGGTACTGTGTTCAACTGTGTCTGTGAGTGCCGTAGTCTATGTAAGTGTGCGTTGAGGGTGCCGTGTGCGTTTCTGTGTGACTGTAATGTGTGTGTGTGTCCGCAACATGTGTATGTTGGTGCCAAGTCAGAGGCAGACCAGTATGGTAGGTGTGGGTATAGCTAGCCATGGGCATATGGTTACTACCTGTACCACAGTAGGAGGGACATCCCCACCCTGGGCAGGTGTGTCCTGACATAAAACAGTACAAAGGGCAAATGTCCGAGATGGTAGGACATAAATATGTCCCATATATAATGTAACAGTCGTATTTAATAGTTATGCCTGTATGTAAGAAACTTAAATGTTACATGCAATATGATAAGTATCCAAAGTCACAACAATAGGTATGTAGTGAGGATAAAAGTATGTGCTACCTGTGTACTGACCATGGCTACGTGTTGGCCTGTAAACACTTCTTTGTGTCCCGCAAATGTCCAACAATGACCATATGATAAGGTGGCAACCCATGGCAAACAGGCTCCTTTAACAACACAACCACAATGACTGCAAATATCTGGGACAGAAATACAAGGGATAGCTGTCACCTACACATATCCCCTGATATATCGCTGCAATTACGGAGGTATACAAGTAGCAAGCTCACCTGCAGATGATATAGAAACCAATTAACAATGGCCCAATGTACAATCCCGTAACATAAGTCTACTAACTGTTAGCTCTCTAATCAGGGACGGAGCCCACACACATATATACGTATTATGTAGAAATGCAAGGCCCACAAACCGTATATGTTACGTACAACCACCGACATTCCCCACACTAGAAACTAAAGCAATACAGACTGTAATAGCAGCACAAACATCCAGTCAGTCAATTACATCTGCAGAACCCTCAACATACCGTGTGAGAGACACAATTAAAGGCGACATGCAAAATTGCAGGCGTTGTATAATGGAAAAAACAGCCATGTTACAGGTATTGATTGCAATACTCCGTTAACAGATGTCGGGATGACAGGTACACCCACATGTTGAACCAAATACTCTAACTGTCACACACAATCCACAGGGGACATGAATCCAAACTATACTTGTCGCCATGCATAGCAGTTGCAGTTACTCATAACAAAACACAATACAGACCGTCTCCCCGAAGGTAGGGCAAATAGGCAATGCCCAAGTGGAGAATCCAATTATACCCCACTGTTGCCGCGTAACTGGCGAATGGAGTAGTTGCACAGCTGATATGCAAGTAATTAGTCACTCAGGAACACCAATTGGCGGGAAGAATCCACATGTTTCAGGTATCGACGTATATAAGGATGACTTGAAAGACATTCAAACCATATGCTCATACCGAAAAACAGTTGAAACACTGTGAGAGAGATAGAAACGAAATGCCGTAACGACAACAAGGTATGTAGAACGCCCGATATGTAAGGTTATGTATAGCATGATCTGTATTAATTAGTTTTACTGTATGTATAGCCTGGTTTGCATTAATTAAACTTGTCCGCAATGCATAAAGTGGGGAAAGGTATTGATGTAGTGATGTCTTGCTGAGCATACTAACGTTTGTAGAATCTGTGCGTCCAGCAGTTGGACACAAGGTACACAGCACAGACACCAGAAGGGATGCTACATGAGGCCATTAAACAGAATAATGCCATACAACCCGCCGCCAGTTGTAGGGTATGTACAACAAGGATGTGCCATAACAGGGGATAGTATATGTTGATATACTGTCACAGCACGCATGTGTATGGGTAAATAACGTTAATGACATATGTAAGGTGGTCCCACTGAGCAAGTATGCTTTGCATTATGGAATACTATGTGAAATATGTGTAATGTATAGTATTATAGGTAGATATGACAGATATTCTACACAGCATAACAGGCATATCATGCATACCACAGGTATCGTCTATTGGTATGTACAATAACAGGATACATATGGCCTGTAGGTATGGGACATAGTAACAGCATGATAGCTATTCTAAATGGAAGGGCTACCAAGTAACCATACACAAAGGACATGTAATAGCTGCACAGGTGCATAGTGGGGTACTATGCAGTCTGTCAAGTCCATGTGTAAGCACAACTACAGTGTTCACACTAGTGGCACCTCTCCAGGGTAGTGTCCTGTGAAGAGCAGAGCCAGGTGTCACCTGCACCACTGCACAGTACAGCCACTGCAGTGATCCCAGGCCTACATATGTCTCCCAACCACCAAGGGAGGTATCACATGAACAGTGCTACTGAGTGTCCATGCGTGATGTACAGAGGACTTATGTTCCACAGCATGGTGAGTGTCCTGTTTGGGAATGTTATCCAGAAGCACATCCCACTCATTGTGGTGTGTGTGCACATATCCATGAGCATGTTGTTCACAGTGGCCTCTGCTTATGTTGCGTATGAGGAGTATATCCATCAATAATGTTGTGGACATGGGCCCTGTCTGATCAGCAGAGGTCACCCCTGAGTATGTAGTATGCAAATGTGTACAGAAGTGGTGTCCGTAGTGCAGCTGCATATTTACACTGTCGGAGCTCAGTAAAGTTGTAGCTGTTGTGTAAGGTACACCCTAAATGGGGTGGTGTACCCTTGAATGTGTGTAGATGTCTTGAGTTCAGAGGTACAATGGGTGCCTATGTACCAGTTACACACCCAGTACAGATAGATGTGTCCACGTAGGAGGATATCCATGCCACAGTGGCAATACGGTAACCACAGGAGTGGGTGCGACATATGTGTGTACTGCAAACATGTACAATGTGATATGTATGTAGGGGACTACCATCCCTGTGATAGTCAGTGGGTGAATGGTGTAATGCAAAGGTGATGTGCATGCACCTTGTGTCATGCAGCTTGATGCCATGATAGTCATATTATGTATCTGTCACAGCGACACCCGTATGGTTGGAGTCAGTATCAGCTGGTGGAGCAATCATGGTGCTTGGTATGTAGGGGTTCTAAAGCTACTGCTCCGCAGGGAAGCATCTACTTAACATGAGGGGCCCTATGACTGAGGACCATGGTATGCCAAAGTACCTGACATGTAGTAGGTACTATGGTATGCTGGCCTCACTGTGTGTCCTGTCCATGAGCCACATAGCATAACATTCTGAGACACAGGGTACGATGTGCAGGTGGATGTGTATGTTGTCAATACCAGAATGGGGAATGGTGCTGAAAGGCAATGAGAGGACAATGTAGGATGTGTGGACTCCCGTACCATCAGCAACTGCCCTGGTAACTGTATGAAAGGAGTCCACCATGTGTAGGGGCCATGCTCTGGCCTTAGCAAGTCTAACCCGGGTGGCAGCAGAGGACAGGAGACCAACAATGTCTCTGAGAATGACGTCCTTGACGATGTGCCCCATAGCCATGCAGAACAGTCCAGTCAGGTGTGTAGGACTATAGTCCCACTCGTGCAATGCGGTGCCACTTGTGTGTAGTGTGATAAATGCTGCTGTGTGCCATTCAGGGTTTACAATGTCTGAAACAAGGCTATTACTGAATATGGTGGCCTAGTGGGGAGACAAGTAATTCAGAGGTTGGTGGACATCACAGCCTGGGACGTTGGAAGGTGACATGGGGCCATTGTCCCAGGACACATAGAGTGTAGGTCAGTACTGTGTAGGTGTGACCACAGGGACACCACAATGTTCATGTATGGATTGCGGCCCTGTAGTGAGTGAGAGGGTGTACTGTCAGCATTGAATCCATCCTCCAGCATATTGCCAACAATACCTGGGTCTGCAATGTTCCTGAGTGACTGTTGTATGTGACAGCAGATGTGGGTGTTGCCATCGAATACTGACATACCACCATAGTGCCTGGTGGTGCACCCCGGAATGTGTGGCAGTGATGTTTACGTAGCTAGTCTTGGAGTATGTGATGAGGGACCCTGTGGCCCCACCACGGCTGACCAGTGAGCCACCCTACACATGGGAATGTACACCACTGTGCAACAGCCTACACCTGTTGTTGTACATCATATGTCCGTGGAACATGACCACCAGAGTGGCATCTGTTATCTGGTGTGTACCATCATGGCTCTGTATGGAATAGCATGATCCATGCAGTTGTGTACATGCTAATTAAGTGCACTGGGGTATGTGTCAGCATTTGTATGTGCATTGTCCATCTGCACGGGTGTCATGATGTTAACAACCGCTGTCAGCAGATGTCTGTCATAGGTGTAGTAGTACACATGTACTGTGTATGCTGTGATGGGTGTGTTTCCAGGATGTGGCTAACAAGGTAGATTAGCATATATTCGGAATCCACCAATGAGGGGATAACCCCAGGTGTGTAACACCAGTCACATGGTGTTAGTGTTCATGCCAAGGGTAATGTAGGTCATGGAGGTGGTGTGTATGTGTTGATCCAGCAGAGTGGAGGGTATGACTCATGGATGTGTCGGTACATGAGTGGCTATCCCAGTGAAGTGTCGGGTAGTGTCAGTCACACATCAGTAGTAGCTGAGGCCCACTGTCCACTATACCACCATAGAAGGTATGTTACCCGTGGGGTATGATGTTGACTTTGTCGCTTGTTACAATGTGTATAGCGGTCCCGGACACAGTTAGTTGCACGTGGAGCACCTCTGATGCATTGTGCTAAGCAACTTGCCAGGATGTGTGCAAAACATAGTGGGATATGGGAACCCCTCAGCTGTGGGTGTGCCAGTCCAGATATGTGCCTGGAAGGTATGGTCCGTCTATAACCTGTCATTGCAGGTGTGCTCTGCAGAGCCCACAGGCAGGCCCCAATCACTGCAGAGATGTTGGAGTGATGCATTATAAGGTGTGCCTTGCCAGCATGCGTCACAGGGGCAGATGCAAGCACTGTGTCACATGACCCCATGTTGCGCATGCCAGTTACCGCCCTGCCGGTGACAGTTATTGGAAACTGTGCAGGACAGGCAGTATAGCAGCAGCAAGAGCCTAGCATGTGAGCTGTACTCCCAGGGCTGACAGGTGCAAGTCATCTGTGCCACAGCATTGTGTTTGACCAGGACAGTCATAGCGGACAGATACCACATGCCTGTGGAATGACAATAGGAGCATAGGCAACTGTTGAAGTGACACAGTCGGTCATTGTACAGTGGTATCGTGCCTGGACGAATGCAAAATGCTCCCCAGGGCTAGGCCCACACCCTCAGGGCTATAAGACTGGTGAGCTATTGCATGTCCCTGCACACGTAGTCTGTGAAGTGGCATCACAGTGCAGTCACAATAACATGCTGAATGACAGACATATCGTACCTGGTGAGGTGTGGCATGGGTGCATAGGTTATGTTGCAGAAGCAGTTACCCGACAGCAAGATGTAAGCGACTAACGCCTTTTGTAGCCTGCTGTGTGGAACTGCAGTGTGATACCCTACAGAGTCAGCTATGACTGGTGTGTTGTGAATGTTATAACACACTATTGGCTGTATGTGGTGGGCACACATGAGTCTGTGGGCTATAAGTTGCTGATGTTGTCTTCCATGATGGGGGCTACCTCTGGTGCCTACAGTGAGTATGGAGACGTTCTGCACAGGTTGTCCTCATAGGTGTGGCCAGTGGTGTAGATTATGTGAGACTATGTGATGGGTGGGGTGTGTTGCGTATGTTACACATCCCCAAATGACTGTCAGGTGCAGTCAGGGTTGGCGGCAGCATTACCCCCAGCCATAGCTGTCAGCCTCCTGTCCCCAAAATGAGGAACATTAGCCCTCATACAGTGTGACAAATGGGCGAAACATGGAACACTTACAACTGGCTTACTAACAGCGTCAACTAGGAAGGGCATATGATGGCTAAAATAGACTAGTCTTACGTATAAAACAGATATTCCAATGAATTAATTTGATTCTCATCTATCTAGCCATGGCTAGCAGGTAAACTATGTACAACAATGAATGTGTGACAGACCCTTCCAATGTGGAACCTTGAGGAACATGCACCTTTTAGAACCCCAAATGAGGCATGCTCCCGTAATGAGGTACACCTGAGAGCTATGGGCCCAGCACGGCTGCAGACATGCATCCCCCACAGGCTGTAGTGCCGTATGTTGGGAAGTGAGCATTGAATGTGTACACGAGACAATTGCTCTATTGCCACATGTACGACATATCCCTCATATAGACAGGCAGTAGCACTGGTACGTGACAGTTGGACATGCCTGCATATACAACCATGTCCCACAGGATATGTGCGTTACATGTGTACAACAGCTGTCGTACCTTAAGCAAGCTGGGAAGTGTAGGACAGCCAGTGTACCTGTGGGAAATGGTGTGGAATGGGTGCTATAGTAATCATTAGCTCATGACATGCTCACATGTTCTGAACAAGTGCCTAGCATGACCATACAATACAGATAGGGTGTTGGATAATATCAACCCACAAGTGGTGATGACAGTCATTTAGGGTGGCACTGCACTATAACCCTGCTGAGTATGGTGTGCATGTCCATGAACCATTAGCACTGTGGATGTTAGCAGTACAGATGTACAAGATAGCATGGATATTTGATTACAAATAACTTTGCATGTCACAGGTGAGTTCTACCAGTGGCCTGTTGACAGACCCACAACTACAAAAGGTGCAAGAGTGACATGTGCACAGCACATCTGTGCCAGATACAGTAGAACAGGGTTAATGTGTTGTACCCCACCCTCATTGTAGCCCATACCACACACACAAATGTTAGAATCTGTGTATGTAAGGCTGTGAATGGCCATGACCTATCAGTTTAGCTGTGTCAGTGTTGTGAACAACATACAGAATGGGCTGTGTGTGTGAGGTGTGTGACATCTGTGCACAGTCTGATGGATGATACCAGCAGTGTCACTGCTAGGTGAACATCCCTGTACCCATAAACTGTTACCTAGGCTGTGGTCAACATTATGGACACTGTGTAAGGGATGGTGCTGTGCAGTGCACCCCCGACATCGTGACGTCTCCAGACCCCTTAGGTAGTCATCTGAGGTACCCATGTCATGTCAGGGTGCCATCCATGAGCATGGAGATCAGTGGCCAGGCATATACAGCACTGTGGTGACCAATATTGGATCACATACCATCTGTAAGGGGTAATGGCTATGCATGGATGTGTGATAACAGCCTTCACAATCCACACCTCTACTATGCAGCGTGCCGTCTACCTTGCAGAAGGACATTTGCTACACCATGATGATGGACATGCTACATGTCCATATCCTGATCTATATGACATATGTCATGGACAGCCACCGTCCTAATACTAGGATCGCCACAGGCTGGAAAGATCCCTGTGCCATATATGTGACATACTCCCGCCATACCATGCAACCCTGTCCATCAAAGCTGCAGATGTCATCCCATTCATACATGGTGTGATGGCCGCATGGTAGATGTACTATCAACTGACTGGATCAGTAATGTGGCACTGATGCAGCTTGCTGTGGCACAATGCCCATCTGTAACAGCATGAAAACGGTGCCTGCACATGCTATGGTTGATGACCATCCCTGCGAATGTTGTCTGACTATCCATTGTCCCATGTCTATCACATGTGTAATACAGGCGATCCGTGTCAGGATGTTGAACAGTTGTACAGTGCTGTGTAGATGTATATGGCAAAACACATGCATATACAGGTGTCCATGCGTAGTTGTGCATTGTCACTGCTCAAGTCCATTCCGTCTGTGTCTGTGTTGATATGTGATATATACACAGCATCCAGGTCAACAGTAGTACCGTGGACATATCGAGGCATGTGCAGATAGGTAAGAACACAAGAGCAGGCAAATAGACATACCCACAGCAAGACAGCATTTACATGGAGTATGAACACTGTAATGAGGTGACACACATATATGGTGATGATATCCAATGCATAATGGGTGTGACATGTGTGACACAAACACGTCAGTCGTGTCAGTGTCATGGTGCTTTGCAAAGATAACTGTGCAGATGCAGTAGATGTCATAGAAATGTATGTGCAGCAGTATCTCTGTACATCTCTGAAACTGTGATCTGTCACCATCATTATGTTTTACAGATAATGCCCCGTACACGCCTCCCAGCATACACCCGCCAGGAGGATGATGTCCTCATCCCACAGCTACATGACAACTATGACTTGTTGTTCAGCCATGTGCCACAGCATGCCCGGCAGTGGGATGACCTGTGGCAGGTTCTACGCAGGAGGGTGAACGATGTGGGTGGCCATAACTGCACCTACCAGCAGGTGCACAGACACTGCATGGACCTGATACGACATGCAAAATAGCGTGCCACTGCAATTGCCAGGGAACAAGGTGGAACAGGTGGTGGGCCACCAACCCAGCCCCCACTCACACACACCGAGGAGCTACTGGCCAGTCTGGGGACACCCAGGGAACAGCATCCAGAAACACTAGCTGCCATCGTGGAGGTGGGTGTCTCCCAACCAATGAGCCTGGAGTTGCCTGGTAAGTCAGTAATGCACATATGGCTATTATATCCCATGTGTCACTGTACATAATGTAAAGTAACAACATATGCCAGGTATGTGGACACACATGCTGCATACTACAGTATGCTACGTTGTGTATGCACACATGTGCATACTATATGCTATTACACAGGTGAATGTGTGCACATGCACAGTGCAATCTGTGGTTGTCATACAGTCATGGATAATGTTCATACTGGTGTGTCACCACTATACAGGTACCTCTGGCATGCCGCACAGACATGGGTCCGTTGCAGGTGAGACTGTCATCAGTATCAGGCATATTACAGTGTAGATCTATTTGCCATGTGGCCAGTTAACACTTGCACACCTGATGTTTGTTCCAGTCATGATATGCAGGTCGCACCACCATGCATTCACACACGCCACCCATGTGCAATATATTCACACGTAATGATACACAGACTTGAAACCACAGTACTTGTCATTGCGACATGTGTGGTCAGCTGCGCATACAACGATGGAGGTGTTCTACAATGGAGGCATATGTAGTATGCATTGGAACAACATGTGTGGTACGAACACAGTACCACACAGTGAGCTGTGATATGGGCAGCCCACAAGTGTCACCATTGTGTCATATGCCCCTGCATCGGGTGCACACATTGTGATGTGCCACCTCACATGTCCCAGACATGTAGTGTTCTGTCTGCAATATTGTCACACTATCACATGGCCTATACCCCACATACCAAACCTACAACCCATTGTCTGCATAGACCTGTGGAATGTGACATATCTGACATGTATGGGTGTATGTCATATGGGACCACACAGACATGTGGAGAAGATGCCCATCACACACAATTGGCCACCACATGTGCACACATGGCCATGGGGGATGGCCAGAGACATGTAGCCACACAGTACATGGGATGTGTATACACCCTGTTGCACATTGTCCACACATGGTCCAATTATAGCCTTAGTTGACCAATTACACAGTTGATGTGGTACAGTGGACAACCTAAAAGCCTGTGCACAGCTACTGGAGGTGTCACTGAAGTCTACCATATACGATCTGTCGAACATCACAACTGTGTTGCAGTTATGGCTATGCAATGTGTACATATTATGCATTCTACAGCAACATACATGCCTCATGTTGCCATGCAATGGCACAGTGTCTGTACTTCACACTGTATAGTAATGTAGACGGCTCACACTACCCTCCCGTGCTCATGCACATTTGCTAAACATGCATTCTATCTGTAGGGCATACACACAACACTGCAATGTGAAGCCCATTATGATGCTGTACAAGTGTCAGGACACCATTGTGTCAAACATGTATGCATGTTAATGCACATGTCAGCAAATTACATGTCAAGGTCACATCAGCCATGTGTACTGTTATCCTGTTCTGGGCCACATGGTGTATCACGGGGATGCATGCATACTACCATGATTGTGTGAACTGCATGGCTACTGATATGACACCTGCTTGCTGTAGTGTGCACCCCAGGGAGGTATGCTTACTAACACTATTAATGTCTGAGCTGCATGCCCTCTGCTCTATCGCAGCCATGCTGCATGCCATCTGACAAATCACATGCATGGTGTGTCTGTGTGTCTGTGTGTGTCTGTGTGTGTCTGTGTGTGTGTCTGTGAGTGTGTCTGTGTGTGTCTGTGTGTGTGTCTGTGTGTGTCTGTGTGTGTGTGTGTCTGTGTCTATTGTACTTTACAGTATTTCTTTGCATTCACAGGTGATGTAGGTGTGTTACCCTCCTGCGGTCCATCTGATGTTAGTGTCCCCACAGATACTAGCGGTGATGAACATATGCATGAGTTACAGGCAGGGTTGTCAGGGGCTGAATCTGTGCCAATGGTTACCATCCCAGCTATGTCCCCCTCTTCCCCGCACACAGTTCTGCTGCCAACACATACCGCATCACCGGTGGCCATAGAAGAAGGACAGTCAGCGTCTGTTGGCGTGGAACAGGAACGTGTGGTGGCTACAGAAGGTGTGTCTACACACCATGGTGTCAGTGTAATGACTGCAGATGTGCCACACAGGCATGTGGCCGGTGCTGCTCGTAGGAGGACCTCTGGCAGACATGCACCTGCAGGACAGAGCGCAGCAGCTGGTATCACCAGACGCATGTTCCAGACTGTAATGGCGGCACAGGCACATGCTGAACGGCAGACCAGAGAAGGGCAGAGGCTGCCGAGGGCTGCTATCCATACCATAAATGACAACATCCAGGCATTGGCAAATGCTCAACAGCAGATTGCTAATGTTCTGGATAGGCGACTAGGTGAAATGGTCGGAATCCTTGACCGAGGCATGGCAGTCCACGAGCGGGAGCTGTCTGTGCTGGAACACCTGATAGGAGTGAGGCGTAGACCATGTGGATGTAGGCCAGCAACACCACCTAGTGTAGGTCGACGTGAGTGTGCCACCTCACATGCCCGCTCCCATAGTGCCGGTAGCAGTAGCAGTGCAGCTGCTGCTGCGCTGTCAACACCAGGACACAGCAGGCCACATGAACATGGCCCTGGATGGTCTCAGCGGGGACACGTTTCCAGCGGACATGTGTCGTCGGACAGTAGCCACTCTGTACCTCCACCTGGTAGTGCCCGTGCAACCCCAGGCAGGCACAGGTCACGTGGCCATGGACGGACACAGTGAGCTGTACAACCTGCACTGTACAATCTGGGGCTGTCAATTATACCCCGTGTAGGCATCACAAATGGCAGAACTGTGTACATACATACATGCACACAGCAAACACAACTGTAGGGCTCCACAACATCCACATGCATTCTGCACAGACATGTCCAATCAACTCCCTGGCTCTTATGCACACACATGATGTTATCCATTGGTGCAGCCTATTCCCCTGGCAAACATATCACCCTGTGCATATGATGAAGCCTGTGCCGCATCCCTGTCATCCACACCATCGGTGCAGGGTTATGCACAAATATTCTGATGCACAGGGTGAACAGCATAGTGAGAGGTGTATGTAATACCTGTGTATGCATAGTGAAGGATGTGTATGTTGCAGTGGTTGTGTGCAGCCTATGCCCCTGGCAAACATATCACCCTGTGCATATGATAAAGCCTGTGCCGCATCCCTGTCATCCACACCATCGGGGCAGGGTTATGCACAAATATTCAGATGCACAGGGTGAACAGCATAGTGAGAGGTGTATGTAATACCTGTGTATGCATAGTGAGGGATGTGCATGTTGCAGTGGTTGTGTGCAGCCTATGCCCCTGGCAAATGTATCACCCTGTGCATATGATGAAGCCTGTGCCGCATCCCTGTCATCCACACCATCGGTGCATGGTTATGCACAAATATTCTGATGCACAGGGTGAACAGCATAGTGAGAGGTGTATGTAATACCTGTGTATGCATAGTGAGGGATGTGTATGTTGCAGTGGTTGTGTGTGAATACTGAATTGTGTATGTGACATAGGTTGTGTACTGTCGACATGCACCAGTCACACCATGTAGTGAAGGTGCAGCATGCATTGTGATGTGTTCACGGTATGTGTCTCGGTTACATCTGTACCACCATGTTGGTTGTGATACCCTGGTTCCCTCCTATGGTGTACTTGCATGTGCCTACAGGTAGCAGTGTTTGCAGTCCCCCACATGTAACTGTGGAGTACACACAGGCACGTCTGGCAATATCAGCATGCTACATGTACCTTCATCCTGACTGTTGGACACACAAACATGACACAGATGTCCGCACATATACTGCACCTGACGCATGTGGTCAGTGCCACAGGCTACACTGGACAGAGATGTGACATACATAGCAGTACAAATTACAGGTTTGGTGACATAGTGCAGGGGTTGTACACAGCGGCCTGGCCAATGATGATGTGAGGTGTCACTTGGTAACTGGAGGCCACACTGTGCAGCAGTAGGACCCTGTAACAGTACGTGAACATGGCCGCAGTTACGGGGTGTACACAACTATAATGCCCACCCCATAGTGTGCAGCTGGGGACCCTTGCCTTTGTGGTCATCACCCTCACAGTACTATGCACCCACACAACGTGTCACAGAGAAGGGACATGCACAGGTAGCCAGTATGGCTGGGACCTATGGCATCAACAGGGTTGTGCAATGCATCACCATTACGGGTTAGTCAACACGTGGGGCCAGTGATAATTTCCCACCGTATATTAGCATACACACTCATACCAAGCACCAGCCATACATACAGACACACACACATTGTGGTGACCACACATGTGCATACGGACAGCCAATGTGTGTGATGCACCTCACCGGCGAACGTCATGCTTCCCACACTGACGTATGTACAGTTCTCTGCAATGGTGTACAGGGATGTGTAGCAACTGGGACATATTCCCCACGATATGTGGCATCCCAGGTCACACATTCGGACACACATGGCAGTGCTGTGAATGATACACCAGCCATATGATGACACGTTTGATGGACATGCAGCGGTATTGATTGCATTATGTGTACCAACGCTATATCTGGCAAATGTGCTGCTATATACACATGAGAGGTTCATAGGTTCATAGGTTCATAGGTTCATACTAGGCTATCTGCCCTAGGTAATTTATAAGCCCAGCAAGAGTGTGTGTGGCTTTCACCACCCCTTAGGATGAGAATACTATATCCATTAGTTTGCTGTGCCTCTGTCCAGCAGTGACACAGAGATGATTCCCGGGGTAAACCTACGATCTCCCATCCACTCGTCAAGATTTCTCTTGAACAGAGTCAGTGAGGGGCTCTGCCTCACATGGACTGGGATTCTGTTCCATAGTGTAGGGAGTCTCTGGGTGATGAATCTGTCCCTCCAGCACGTCCTATTTATATCCGTGTTGAGGTTTAAGTCTCTTGCTCTCATGGCTCTGGTGGATTTCGATTTTTTGAGGTGGAGCATGTCCATTAATTCTGGGTTGGACATGGCCTTGTATGTCAGGCACAGATCACCTCTGTGCAGACGGTATGCGACTGAATAGAGCTGGAGTTTCTTCAGTCGGGCATCATATGACATATGTTTGAGCCCTTTTATCCTTTTGGTGAGGAACTTTTGGGGTCTTTCCAACTGCTGCAGGTGTCGGGTAAGGTACATTCGAATGGGCGTTGTACTCAATCATTGGTCTGATAAGTGAAGAGTACAGAGGTACAATGACCTCTCCTGATCTGGATGTGAATCCCTTCATGATCAGGTGGGCAATGTAGAAGGTCTTCCTAACCACTTTGGCAATGTGAGTGTCAAAAGAGAGGTTACTGTCAACTTGGGTCCCCAGGTCCCTGATAACTTCTTCCTGTTTAATGGATTACCACCTATGTGGTAAGTAGGGGTTACCTTGTTTTTCCCAAAGGGTATGACTATACATTTTTGGCATTTAGCTTAAGGCCATGGCTCTGGCACCAGTTATCCATTTCTATGAGACCTCTCTGGAGGATGTCTGTGTCTGATGGAGTGTCAATTATGGTGCCCAGTTTGCAGTCATCTGCAAACTTTGTCAGCCATAACCCTCCTGTGTTTGCTTGTACTTCAGAAAAATAAATGCCGAACAAGAGGGGCCCAGGACTGAGCCCTGTGGGACACCGCTTCGTGACCGCTTAGAGTCTGACATGGCACCAGCAACTCTAACCCTATGTGTTCTGTCCTTGAGCCAGTTTGCAACCCATCTTGTGACATATGGGTTTACATCTAAGCTGGTGAGCTTTTCTATGATGCCCGAGTGGGGTATTGTGTCGAACGCTTTTGCTAGGTCAAGGTAGGCTGTGTGAACTGCCTTACCCTCATCAATGGCCTTAGTGACTGTTTCGAAAAAGTCGAGCAAGTTCAAGAGGCAGGATCTGCCCTTGACAAAGCCAGATTGGGTAGGATCCAGTGTCTGTAGGTCCCCAATGTCTTTATTTATGAGTTCCATTATGATCCTCTCCATAGCTTTGCAGACAAGGCTCGTCAAGCTTATGGGGCGGTAATTTCCAGGGTCCGTAGAAGCACCGCCTTTGTGGAGTGGGACCACAGTTGCCGTACGCCATTCTTTGGAGTGATCCTGTAGTAAGGCTAAGATTAAACAGCAGCCTTATGTGTGGGTTTAGTTCCTCATTGAGTTCGTGTAGCACACAGCCGGGGACACCGTCCGGTCCCATTGATGCTGTGTTTTTTGCTTTAGAGAGAGCAGCTCTCACCTGGGCATCTGAGATGTTTGGGAGGCAAGACTCTGGTGGGATAGATATTTCTCCTTTTGGGGGGGAGGGAGGGGAGAAATTTGCACTGAACCTATCTGCCAGTATGTTGGCAATATCTGTGGGTTCAGTGACTTTTTTTATCATTTTGGACTAATTCTGAGCATATCTGGGAGTTTCCACCAAGGTTTCTAATATAGCTAAAGAAGGCCTTATGATTGTCTTTTGTGTCATTAGCGATTTTTCTCTCAAAGTTGGCCTTGGATGATTTTATGAGTGATCGTAGTTTTTTGCTAGTATTGATCAGAGATGCCTTCCCTTTTAGGAATTTTGCTCTGTCATGTAGTAGCTTTCTCCTCTTGTTGTAGAGTTTGTTTATGGCTGGGGTCCACCAGACCGGGCGCCTGCCTTTGGTGGAAAGGGTCTTGATTTTATTAGGGATTGCTTGATCCATACATTCCTGGAGGTGCTTGTAGAAGGCATTTGTAAGGGTTTCAGCAGCGTGGGTTGTGGTTTCCACCGGCTCCGGGGGCTTGAAGGATAGCACTCGGGTCTTAACAAGTGTGAAGGTTGCTTTTGGGAAGGTCTTCACTGTGGTCTTTTGCTGGGGTGCGGGATGTGGATCTCCAGTGAGATTAATTTATGGTCTGATTTCACCAATGAGGGATATACTTCTGTGGAGCATTTTGTCCCCATGTTTGTGATGATCAGGTCTAGTATATTTTCTCCTCTTGTGGGAATGGTGACTAGTTGCTCCATAGCATTTGAGTTTATGAACTCCAGGAACCTTTGGGCTAGGGTGTTGGGGCTTGAGTAATGTTCCCAGTCTATGTTTGGGTAGTTGAAGTCACCCAATATGATGGTGTTTGGAGAGACATTCATACTCTCCAGTGTCTTCAGGAAGGCTGTGTGGGTTTCCTGAGTTTGAGACGGTGGTCTGTAGCATGCTACAAACTGTAGGGCAGTTTTACCTATGGTTAATTGCACCTGGATGGTCTCCGATGCTTCGTGCGTTGCCACTAACCTGGAGGTGTGGGTAACCTTTATGAATATGGATACTCCCCCCTCCTTTTGTGGTTCGGTCCGGATTTTGGGGCCGGAACGCATGATATGAGGTATAACCTGATAGGGCTGGGGTGCTCTCAGGAGCCTTGAACCAGGTTTCAGTCACAGCACAGACATCGATGTTCTCCATACTGAGGAGGGCTTCGAGGGCGTGCATCTTGAGGTTTAGACTTCTGGCATTGAGCAGTATTACCCTTAGTTTTTCTCCATTTTTGTTTTCTAGGGCAGTAGGTTTATCATTTGAGCCTTGCCTAAAAAGGCACTATGGGGTGGCAAGAGCCTTTGCCAATATCTGGAAGCCCAGGGTGACAGGTGCAAGCCGCCCTCATGGCAGCATGGCTTGTCAAGCATGTCATCCCAGGCAGACAGACATTGATCCCCTTAGAATGACACCAGTAATTAAGCCAATTATTAAAGTTGATCATTTTGTCTCTGTATTGTGGCATCATTCTTGGTGAGGGTAGGATACTGCTCAGGGTCAGGGTCATACCGGCCTGGGCTACATAATCTGAGAGCTCCTCTATGTCTCTTTCATGTAGTCCAGGGAGGTATCGTCTCAGGTCGCTCACACCGGCATGGACAATGACTGAGTCATACTTGTACTTGCTGTGGAGTGACCTGAGTGCTTGTGTTATGTGGCGGATTCTAGCGCCTGACAGGCAGCTTACTGTGATCTTTTCCTTGTTCAGTCTGGTGAGTGGGACGTCAGTGTGTCTGACTATGGAGTCACCTATAACAAGTGTGTTTGGCATTGTGTTTGGCCTTAAGGGTTGTGACTGTTTAGCACACTGACTTTGAGAACTATGTGTTGCATGTCTTATGTCTTGAGGTGGCAGTTGCTTGGGTGTCTGCTTTGGAGGCCTCTGTAGTTTTGGTAGATTTTTGATCAGTGCCTCAGAGTATGTCTTTGTGTGTTTATGTGTTTGTTTTGCAGTTGTGATAGTTCCATGTGAAACTGGGTTTGTGGTGTGCGTGGTTTCCTTCTCCTCCTGTCTGGTCTTGCCAGTCCTGAGTTGAGAGAGCTCAGCCTCCAGTTTGGCTATATAGTTGCATCTCTCACATGTATTTGTGTTTTGTGGAAGAAGGAGTGGGTTGTCTGTGTACATGAGGCAATTGTAACATTGCCTCAAGATGCCCAGATTCACCAGCTGAACAGGAGAGGACACTAGCAACTGACCCTTCGACATGCTAGAAAAAGTTAAAAAGTTTGCTGTGTAACTGAGTCAGAAGGGACCTATAGGGAAATGGGTACTCAAGGGGATTCTAGGCTAATGTAGTACTTTGTTTAGTATATAAGTACTTTACCTATATAAAAAATGCTTTAGGAGCAAGTGCTGAGCTTTTGAGATGGAGAATAGACTGTTTAGATTGCAAGTAGAGAAATTCTAAGGGAAAAATTGAAGAGCAGACTTTACGGAGCCAGAAATAGTTTAACCTTGTTTAACCGGCGCTGCCCGAAGGTGCTCTATGGGCAACTCCATGCTAAATCACGCAAAAGCGCGCTAAAGCGGGCTTTATAGCAGGGGGTTGAAAAGAGCTAGGAATTGACCCAAAATGGCCAATAGACTACAAGTTTCTGGCTGTAGGTGTTACATGTGTCATATGACATATAGTTGTTAACACCTGACTGCTGTGTATGCATTATGTCAGCATCATCACGTAACAGCGACATAGCGTACAGTTAGCACATGGCATGATAGGATGGTGTGTGACACAACTGTGAGCCACCCCCCTGCACACATACATCTAGACAGGTGGTTCACCACGTTATGTACACACATCCCAACATACGTGCTGTTTGTATGTCACCGTATACAGATGTCAATGATGGGTCTGCATTGCGTCTGCATGTCGTAGGTAGGTGCACCTATGTTACGGACATCAGCCACTGCACATGCATGTTTGCTGCATGCACAGTACAGATGTCACATGTGTCTCCTGTTGCCATGTTTGTATGCATTGCTATTGTTGGACATGTGTGTTGACATACATAACACATGGACTGCGGTATGATATCACGGGTGTCACAGGTGACCAGTACAAGGGTATGTGTCCCGGTCAACACTGCTACCCCCTGTAGTGTGAGCATTCAACAGACATGGGCCCACATTCAATTCTTGTGTGTAGCATTGATTAGGCCAGTGTTATGCACGAGGTACATCAAAGGCCATGTATGTATGTGTTGTGTGTGCAGTCCATGCACACATCCACACAATCACATGTATGACATACCCAGACGTGTGTTCATTGGTGTACAGCAACAGTCAGGTGTCACAGCTGTGTAAGGGCCATGGTATGTCTTGAGCCGACCTGTTCATGTATACTGGTATCATTGCAATGCATAACACCTGTTGGATCCCTGTTGGTACATGTGTACTCTGCACAGCTGGTGTACACCGCTGTACAGCCCAGTGGTCATGTGTCACATGGTGTTGTTGGACCTTAAGGCTGTGTAGTGCTGCACCAACGACATGGTGCTGACTTGACAGCTACAGTGTACACTGCAGTGTGTACGTGTGTGACCTGCACCTGTGACAGCTGTGATGGCAGCTGTGTGTGTACAGGTCACTGCATGTGTGACCGCCCTGTGCATGAGGGCAGTTATATCTTACTGTGCCCTTCTGTATGTATACTCCATCTGCATGCAAGATTGCCCTTTGCAACAGCTAAGTGTGTGAGCATGCCCAGTACGCCGTTGTGTAGATGGATGCACAGTACATTCCACACTGCGCCCCTCCGTGATTAGACTCCGTGTGCATGCAAGATGGCCCTTTGCAACAGCTGTGTGAGCATGCCCAGTACGCCATTGTGTAGATGGACGCACAGTACATTCCACACTGCGCCCCTCCATGATTAGACTCCGTGTGCATGCAAGATGGCCATTTGCAACAGCTAAGTGTGTGAGCATGCCCAGTACACCATTGTGTAGATGGACACACAGGACATTCCAAACAGACGTGTGATACTAAGCGTGTGGACATGGCCATTGACATCCTGTATAGCTATGGTGGTCGTCCAGGCACCAGATGTCCAATTTCAATGTCACGATGGATGCCTACATTGAACACACTTGCTCTCTCGAAGGGTGTACTGTCTGTGGTGCATCCCGTATCCATTCAGTGTTGTTGTGCTCCATAGATATTTAACTGGCCCGTTGACAGCACTGGCGTGTTTGTGTACGTCTACCTTGGGACGATAATATATTTTCAGACCGCTCACTCTCTAAACATTCCCTATCGGCGTCTTTGCCTTTGCGGATGATGTCACCCACCTAGAAGTATGCCTCTGGGAGTGTTGCGTTCAGTAATCTCGGTAGCGCATTCTGTAAATGTGTAATGCTGTAGTGTGTTAGGTAGGTGAGTGTTCAACTCCCGGCCCTTTCAAGTGTGTGTGTGTGTGTGTGTGTGTGTGTTTCCAGCTGCCTGGGGACACAGTAATGCTTTTGAATGCCTCACAACACATACATTCCCTATCGGCGTCTTTGCCTTTGTGGATGATGTCACCCACCTAGAAGTATGCCTCTGGGAGTGCTGTGTTCAGTAATCTTGGTAGCGCGTCCTGTAAATGCGTAATGCTCTAGTGTGTTAGAGTAGGTAGGTGTGTGTTCAACTCCCGGCCCTTCCAATTGTGTGTATGTGTGTGTGTGTGTGTTTCCAGCTGCCTGGGTACACAATAAAGCTTTTAGATGCCTCACAACACATACATTCCCTATCGGCGTCTTTGCCTTTGTGCATGATGTCACCCACCTAGAAGTATGCCTCTGGGAGTGCTGTGTTCAGTAATCTTGGTAGCGCATTCTGTAAATGCGTAATGCTGTAGTGTGCTAGAGTAGGTAGGTGTGTGTTCAACTCCTGGCCCTTCCAAGTGTGTGTGTGTGTTTTCAGCTGCCTGGGGACACAGTAATGCTTTTAGATGCCTCACAACACATACATTCCCTATCGGCGTCTTTGTCTTTGCGGATGATGTCACCCACCTAGAAGTATGCCTCTGGGAGTAGTGTGTTCAGTAATCTCAGTAGCGCATTCTGTAAATGTGTAATGCTGTAGTGTGTTAGAGTAGGTAGGTGTGTATTCAACTCCCGGCCCTTCCAAGTATGTGTGTGTGTGTGTGTGTGTGTGTGTGTGTGTGTGTGCTTCCAGCTGCCTGGGGACACAGTAATGCTTTTAGATGCCTCACAACACATACATTCCCTATCAGCGTCTTTGCCTTTGCGGATGATGTCACCCACCTAGAAGTATGCCTCTGGGAGTGCTGTGTTCAGTAATTTTGGTAGCGCGTTCTGTAAATGCGTAATGCTGTAGCGTGTTAGAGTAGGTAGGTGTGTGTTCAAATCCCAGCTCTTCCAAGTGTGTGTGTGTGTGTGTGTGTGTGTGTGTGTTTCCAGCTGCCTGGGGACACAATAATGCTTTTAGATGCCTCACAACACATACATTCCCTATCGGCATCTTTGCCTTTGCGGATGATGTCACCCACCTAGAAGTATGCCTCTGGGAATGCTGTATTCAATAATCTCGGTAGCGCATTCTGTAAATGCGTAATGCTGTAGTGTGTTAGAGTAGGTAGGTGTGTGTTCAACTCCCGGCCCTTCCAAGTGTGTGTGTGTGTTTCCAATTGCCTCGGGACACAGTAATGCTTTTAGATGCCTCACAACACATACATTGCTATCGGCGTCTTTGCCTTTGCGGATGATGTCGCCCACCTAGAAGTATGCCTCTGGGAGTGCTGTGTTCAGTAGTCTCGGTAGCGCGTTCTGTAAATGCGTCATGCTGTAGTGTGATAGGATAGTTAAGTGTAAGTTCAATTCCCAGGCCTGCCAGATGTGTGTGTGTGTGTGTGTGTGTGTGTGTGTGTGTGTGTGTGTGTGTGTGCATGCTCCCGTCCACCTGGGGACTCAGGTTATGCTTTTAGATGCTTTGCAACACAGATGTATCCTGCTGACATCTTTGTCTTTGCGGATGTTGACACGCACCTAGTAGAATGCATGTGTGTCTGCTGTGTTTAGTAATCTCGGTAGCGTGTTCTGTAAATGCGTCATGCTGTAGTGTGATAGGGTAGTCATGTGTAGGTTCAATTACCAGCCCTGCCACATGTGTGTGTGTGTGTGTGTATGTCTGTATCTCTCTCTCTCTATATATATATATATATATATATATATATATATATATACGTATATAATCTATTTTCTGCCCATAACTCTGCTCTTGCATGGACAGCTGACTGTTTCATGTATCGCATATTTGCATAGCTTTCACATACCAATGGGGTATGTTGCAACTCCCAACATTGTCCATGCAACGTCCGTGTTACGGGTGGTGTTACACGCCCTTACAGGCGTTTGCTGTATATCTTGGCAGACATCTATCCTTGCTGTACTCTCACTGTACCTGTACACGCCGGAGGCTTCATGTATCATGGCCTAGTTTTGATGTGTGTATGTCTATTTGTGCTGTGAGCATGGCTCTGGGTATGTCCCACTATCATCATTTGTAAAGGTGACAGCCCTATAGGTTCTTCATGTAGACTGCTGTGTCATTTGACATGTCAGCACATACCTGTGGACAGTACTGCACGTCCTACTGCAGCGCATTTCATATCTTCTGCGCTATCTTGCAGTCAATATTGCTGTTTCCTCACACATGGATCTGTTTCTGTTCATACCACTCCACCTCCTAGAGCAAGTTGCTGGACAAGGCCTTATCTGATAGTAGGACACATAGGGGCAGTATTGACATGTTGCTCTTACAAACGTAGATAGTTGACACAATAATAGGTTTTGCATTAGTATGGCTTTTCTGTCGGATTTGGTGTTTTACTCACATGTTTGTCATTATTTCATGTCTTCAGTTATCATGAAAGTGCCAAAATGTTACTGTTGTTACGTCGAACACACCAAACATATGAGGCAGAACTCTGCACATTCTGCGTAAATCTGTACAGTTTCGGAGTATGTGTCTGTAACAAAATATCAACTTTCTGACACCAATACACACACTGTATGGCGGCATCACAGGCCACATGCCATTATATTTATATTGCAGGACACACCCACCCAGACAGTTGTATTCCTCACACAGGCCAACAGCTGCTTATCCACACTAATTGGTCTATCATGTACCGTATGTGTGCACCGGTATTTGCGCTTTCCGTCAGTGGCAGAGCTCACGTACATGTCTGGGGGACTGGACATTGTTACGGTGGCACTGCATGACACCCTGAGGGACACATTACTTTTGTGTCTATTAACCTTCCACATTAACATTCACAGGGCATACGTTGTCATTCACATTTGTCGGAGTACATGCGTGTGTCTTGTACATGTTTTCTCATTTGTCCTGATGTCTTTCTTCTCACCTGTCCACCTAGTATCACTAGTTCTGTACATGTATTTTGGACAGGTTACCTTCATACCCCTAACCTGTACACATTATGGGTAAATGCCCTGACGTTTGACCTTGTTACATTTGTCATAGTGATGTGCCTTTCTGGTAAATTGCTGGCAAGGCATTATGGACTGTGCGGTAGATAATAGTGACTGACATTTCCATTACATGATTAGTAACACTCATAACATCCGTATTCATGGGTACGCCAGTATTCTCACAACGTTCTGACTTTGTCTGGGGTATATCTAATATAGTCCCTATTTGTATTTCAGGTACTATGCCTTAGTGCAGCTGTGTTATTCTGACAGTTTGCCAGTTATGGGTACCATCTTGGTCATACGCATGTCCATCCATGATAATCACCTACATGACACTGATATAGGGCCCTACATATTGCCAAAATGGTTTCTGCAATATCCAGTGGATGGTTTGCTCCATTATTGAGAATATAGGCGTGTGCTATACCCACATCACTCCCACGGGGCGGGCCTACGAAATCCCTGCCAAACAACACCTAGGCCCATTTCTGCATACCCATGATTCCCATACTTGACAACCCTCTACAGTACCCATTACACATGTTTAATGTGTGCGGTACTGAAGTGTGGAGACACTTATATGCACTCCCCACTCTCCGGATATCAGTCCATACGTCATACATTCTATCGACACATGTGTCGTCACCCTTGCACCTGATACTGTTGCATGTACAGCTATTTCGTATTTGCTGCGGTCACTTCTTTTGCGTCAATGTCGGTTGACACTACGTAAGATTCAATTTTTGGAGTCCTGCAATGGACACCTATCTGCATGTTTAAAGTGTAGAACTGGCTGGACTGTCACTTTCTGACCAATGGTTTGGAATGCTGCAGTTTATTCACCTTTCCTGCATTTCTGTTTGTCTCCCATATTAGATATAACGTCGCCTATTTATGTACATATGTCATATCTACGGGACATAAGTCTGTTGTGTATACATATATACATGTACAATCCTCATTTCATAACTTGCTTTGGTTTACGTATGTGGATTATGCATATACACATATATCTATATCCATACCATACCTTTCCACTATACAGATTGTCGCAGAGTGTACAGCTGCTTGCCCCTTTATCTTCGCTGTGTTTTAAATAAACCTGTGTCTATCTGGCAATGTCGTGGCATTTCATTTGAGACTTACAGTGGGGATTTCTGGCAAGCAGTTCAGGTTACGACTGCATACCCTTCAGAGAATCCATGCTACTGACACACTCGTTATTCTATCCACTTTCTATATTTGTTCTGGCACATATCTGGTGTTTGTCCCTATTTGTACCGGTAGTTTGCATGGCTTTGTCCGGTTTCATACTTTACGAGGTTAACAGGTTTGAGCCTTGTATAACTAACACGGGGGAAACAGCATTCCTTTACTATGCTGTGAGCGGATCACACACGCACAGGCGCACTTGCATTTCCTTATTGTGGGTTACGCGCAGGCACGCATGCATATCCTTTTTGTGGATTACATATGTTTACTAACTCTTTGTGCTTACATGGGCTTTATTACTTTTGACAGTACCAGTAATTATCTGCAATACGGTTGACGGACGTTTGCGAAACACACGTTCACCTTTACATATTTAACTGTCTGTACAGCACAGACGCATTCATTACACTTTCACATTATATGTGCTGTAGTCGTTGTTCAACTGGGACTGCATTCACGTTGGCCGGATGCTGTAACCACTATACATTTGGTGTTCTGACTCATTTATATGCATACCCATAGTACATAGCTACATTAACATATGCCTCACCGCTTCACTTACGTCACAGGCATCCATTCTCCTGCTGGGAAAAATGTGGTACTACATGTTACACATTCCCTATTCCCTACTGCTCTGGACCCATGCTGCATATTTCATCACTGCAGGGATATTCAGAACCCAAAGGCTTATAGTCCTGACCCATACAGGTCTTTAATTGTCCGGGTGTTCATGTGGTGATCTGGGTTTAGGCTTGTCCGCCTGGTGAACGGAACTGCCCTGACCGTGTTCAAATGTCAGACAAAGCACATGGACAGGGTTTGTCCATTTTAAACATTTAATCTGTGTTTACAGACACAGGTGTTTGGGCACCTGTCAGCAGCTTATGATGTTGGCAATACATAATATGGGTGGGGGCAGTTACGATACATAATCCACGGTGAGTGGTGTTCCCATTCACATTTGACTGTTTCCTGTATTCATTCTTACGAGGGTTATTATTCTGCACATGACTTAACTATGAATTAACTACGGGTATGCAGTAGCACAGTCAACATATGTGACGGCTTGTTACAGTATATATGTACGGACCTCTGTAATACTGGGGACTACCCCACTTCCTTCACAACATTTCCTGCTTATGTACATACTATTATTCCGTGAACTTTTGTAGCTTGTGAGAGCAGTAATTACATCTGTCCCTATTTGCCCACCCATCCTTTTAGGCTTTGTCCAGGTTTTGTTGCTGTAATAGGTTGAGAGGTGGTGTCGGTATGTGATTGAGTTGAATATATACTGTCGATAATTCAGTGGGGAGTAGGGTTACCACTTGTTCCTCTTTGCAAGGGGAGGTCCCACTTTGGACAGTTGTGTCCTGCGACGACATCTAAGACATGGCAAATGTCTTGTGAGTTTAAGACAATAATATATATCTTCATTTATGTACTAGTTGCATGATACAGGTGTTTTGTATCTGGTACACATAACTATTATTTGGGATAGCATAAGCTATTCAAATGCTATGACATTAGCTTTTATCTTGGCATACACGTGTAATTCTGTACTTTGTACAGGCCAGGGGTATGTTTTATCCTGCAAATTCTCACATTTCTACAAGGGATATCCCACCTTGGCCATCTGAACAGGTGGCAACCCTAGTGGGGTGACCTGCATGGTGGACAGCTGTTCCATCCTGCGTAGTATGAATTGCATGTCTGTGTAGAAACTGAACAATACCGTGACTACACATACATGTTTTGTCCAGATGCATACAGTAATGGACACCGTGGCGTGTAAACAACTCTGAGGTTTCAACAGGTTACTTATCCCATGCGGGATGTACACACATTTTGACGGAACATTAATGCGCGGGTATTTGGATTTGCGTACCTGTGATGGGATGTTTACAAACGTGGGATACATATTTGCAATCCTGACACTGCCTAGGATGATACTTCCTACTACATATGTGGAATACTCGCTATGTGTAGGTGTACGGATGCGCAAGGCTGGTAGCTGGATTTGGTGGACATTCGGACATGGGTGCAGGTTATGTGCTATACAGGGGTTGTTGCGTATTGCATTTGCATGCATGGGTTCTGCTTTTGGATATCCCGGTTCCGCATATGGTATCCTATGTGTATGTCACGGTTATGTTCATGTGTATAGCACATTTTAATATACATATGTTTGTGTGTATTTGGTATACAATTTGGACTGTCAGGTTTCTTTACAGTTGTTATATAGCCACAACTGCCCAGCTGTGTACTATCACTACCACTGTGGGACTGCTGGTGACCATATCCATGGGGCTAGACGTGTGTATTGGTGGCGCGCTGACATGATGCGCTTCACTTCCACTGGGTATAACTTCTGACAGTGCAGTACATTACGGACACACGATTTTAAATATCATTTGTTCCATGGACGGTAACTCATATTATGTTGTGTGCATTTCTGTTTGGTTCTTCATTTTGTGTGGCCGGGAACTGTCTTGCATGCTTTGCATACGTTTCATTATCCACGGACACTGATAGGTGCAATTACTATTGCAGGCAGGCTATAATATTCAGCAGTTTAGGTTGCTCATCGCCAGCCAACATTGACATGCCTCCGGGCGCAGCTTAGTAATGCCCCATGCACTCGCGCATGTGTCCTATGCACGTGGATGTGGTAGCGGCGCACCTTCATTAATATGCATATGGCACTACTACACCATTTATATGCCGCACAGCCGGCGCAGGCCATACACCGGCCTTGCGCCGAGCTTCATGAATCCGGGGGTTATTCTAATTTTTTTCTACATTTTGAAAGTAATTAAATAAGACTTATTCTTATTCTTTTCTACATTCTGAAAGTATTCACCCTATATTTCAAAAGAGAGGGGTAGTGAAAGGACAAATGGTCTAGTTGTCCAGGATCATTAGTGATGATTCAACATTTTTGAAGGAGATATTTTAGTAAAAATGTTTAATGAAAGAAACTACCCCCTTGAATTTTTTAAACAAAATTAAAAACAAAATTGCTGATGCTATGAAGACCAGATTTCAGTCCATTATGATAAAACAGTTGAAAATGTTTAGACGGTTTATCCACAAACTACACCAGCAGTAACCGAGCAGAAAATGGGTGCGATGGTTATTCCTTATAACCAAGACACACCAACCTTAGTAAAAATTCTTATGACTACTTGGAACATTATTTTTACCCTTGAAGTTAAAGCTTGTTTAAGAAGACCCCCCCCCCCACTGGTGGTGTATGGAAGGGGGAAAAATAATAAGGGGTTGTTAGAATTGAGTTAAATGTTTCAGCCAGCTAGGTGTAGATCTTGGATGAGTAAATGTGGGGCGTGCAAATTTTGCAAGTTTATCAATGATAGGCCATACATTACAATAGCACATTACACTAACAGATGCCTCAAAGAATGGATTGTTCAGCACCTGAGGGATGTAAACAACAAAAGGTCAACTAATGCCTTCTTCATGCATTCAATGGAGTGTCTTAATATAAAAAAAATATGTATTTTTTCGTGGTGGACAGGTATCATATAATGAGAGGGGAGGTGATCTTGAAAGCCTTCTAAAATATAAAGAAACTTCTTTGGCAGGTAATATTAAATGCCACTTTAAACCTGGATTAAATGAGCAAATCTCTATTTATGCAGTTTTAAAACTTTATGCAAGTGCATTTTAAGTTGTTTACTCTGTCTTTTTTTCAGACAGCCTTTTAATATTTTGCATTTTTACAGGTATTTAATTTTCATTTCATGCTTATTTAAATACTCATGATGTGATGCGTTCTATTTTGATTGGTAGCTGCTGTGATGTCACTAACAGGAAGAGTTATTTAAATGGATTTGTACTGTTGTTATTTTAACTCTGGAGAAGACTTGCTGTGACTAGGCAAAAGTGCTCAGTTTCATTAAAGTTTTTTGTAATTATTTTGGCTTCTTGGTTCCTTTACTCAAGATGGTTTCATTTTTTTTTTTTTGGTTCAGTGTTTGGTAGGAGTGTTTCTGTGTTGTGTTACTAACCCTAACCCTGCCCATTCCCTTATCCCTACACTACACCTTCCTTTAGAAAAAAAATATTTTGATAACACTAATACAAATTATGTCTGAGTGTGAGGTAAAGTTTTCATTAATAGAATACTGCTTATTTTTTTGGGGGATCTCTCCCTCTTTTTTTTTTTAACATATACTCATTTGAAGACAGGTATACTTTTTTCTATTCAGTGAGTTGCAAAAATGGTAGGTTACATCTATCAATATATTATATACATGTATATATCTATTTTATTCTCTCTATACATATGCTTATTAAAACCAAAACAATATCTTTATTTACTACCGGCTTTCTTTATGTGCCAGATTGCAGGTCAGTAGGATTGGATAGTGGTGTCTCAAGTTGGTATATATATATATATATATATATATATATATATATATATATAAAATGTGCAGGAGTATGGGGTCTTTCCCTCCTACAAAAATAATGGTTTACTTTTTTTGTTTTTCTTGCTTTTTGATTGCCTGGTGATCAGCCATTTGTTATAGATTGCAGCTGCAAGGTGGGTAACACAGTTGTATCAATTTTTGTACCTCAGACAACTCACCTTTTATTCTAAGTCCCTGTGGTAGACAAAGTTAGCAGGACAAGGGCAGACCTTAACAGGGGCAATTTCAAGATTTGATCAATCTGTGAGGAGTTCCTCAAGTAGACCTTGTTGCCTCATCTCTGAACAATCAACTGCAAGATTCTGTTTCAGGACTCCATCCAAGAAGGCCTGAAAGACAGATACCTTTTCATTTCCTTGGATAGGAATATTCCTGTATGTCTTCCCACCCTTTCCACCAATATCCAGGGTTTTTCCTGAAAATTCAAAAGATGCCCACCAAGATCCTCGTGGTGAGTCCCTTCTGCCATAGGCAACCGTGGTTCATCCTTTTATGGAAATGATTGGGGGCACTTACCACAAGCTTCTTCATAGACTGGATCTACTCACACAAGAACATGGATGTTTGATACACCCCAACACCAATCAATTTCAACTGACTGCCTGGATGATAGGGTTTTAATTCTTTTAGGCACCTCTTTATTGAAGGTGTGCAACAGAGTCTAATGCAAGTAAGAAAACTTCTACTAGAAAATCATATTAAAGCAAATAGAAAAGGGTTTTAGTTAGTGCCAACAACATAAACATCACCCATTCATGCCTAGTTGTTCTCTGGTTTTACAGTATTTGTGTGAGTTATTATCATATGGATTTTGTTACTCCTCTATCAAGGTTCATTTATAGGCCATTTCAGTATGTCTGCCCATAGATCCGCCTCTTTGAATTCAGTCTCATGTTGAAATGTTTCTGAAAGGGGTTTTGCGTAAGAGGCCTCTAACAAAACTGGTGTCTCTCTCCTTGGAATCTTAATTTTATGTTAGAGATCCTAACACTTGCTCTATTTGAATGAGCTTACCTGGATGACATGAGGTTCTTGTGATGGAAAGCAGCTTTACTGATTGCTCTGACCTCTACAAGAAGAGTATCTAAGTTGCAAGTTCTTATGGTGAGTCAACCCTACTTAATGTTCCACATGGACAAGGATTCTTTGAGAACCAATCCCTTTTTTATGCCTAAAGTGATATCCAAGTTTATGTTAAGCCAAACTGTCAATCTCACCATTTTGTTTCCTGAACCCAAAAATGAGGGAGAAAGGATACTGCATAACTTCAATGTCCAAAGGCAACTCAGGTACTATCTTGACAGAACTAAATCTTTCAGGTCATTGGATCAGTTGTTCATTTCTTGTGATGGTAAGAAAAAGAGATAGCCTGTGTCAAAACAGTATTTTGAAATAATGTGTTTTGACACAGGTTGCCCTTTCTTCTTAATTTCAAAATAATTTCCTAACACAACCTGTTATTTTTGTATTTGAATAGTATACCCCTACTAAGCATATGCATACTTAACTTGTTTGTTTTCTACATACAATCACAACACTACTATTCTTTGTATCCTATCTAGACTATATCATTGTATCAGTGAAATGTATAACATCTATTTTTGTTTTGTACTTGCATCTGAGACTGAATCAATATTTGTTTCTATACATTGTATATGTATCTTATGGTTATTTTTAAATGTGGAGCTTTTCTCCCCGGACCTCCACTGAAAAAGGTTATTTTGCCCAATTGGACTTTCTCAGTAAACAAATGCAAAACAAAACAAAATAAAACAATAAATAAATATACTCACCACAACAAAACTATTCCAGTCAGGGGCAAAGCTCACACTACCCTTGACTTGGCTTAATTTATGGCTTTTTGAAAAGTGTTTGATTCTAGTAGTAGCAACTTGGTCCTTTGTACATACTTTTACAAGGCACTATAAGTTGATTCCTTTTCTAGTTCTATATTAGGCTTTGCAAGGAATGTTCTCCAGGGTGTTCTGGGCTCTTTTCCTTCTATCTTCCAAATGTAATAAGCTATGGTAATCTACTCTTATATCTAGGGCTACTGCATCAGTAATCAATATGATGAGCATAGTACAGTTGTGTAAGAAAACTTACCATAACAGTAGATGTTTGAATGATCACTGCTACAGTTGCTGTTGTCCACTCCATCCACAGTTTTTATTATGTGTTGTTTATGTGAGGGTATGATTATTTAATTTTTGTTCTTCCTAGCATTTTCCTTTCAGATTCAACCATCCTCTCTCTGCCAGCAAGAAAGCTTTGAAGGGTTGGGTGCCCAAATGTATCTTTTGATTAGCTCAGCTCAAGCTGCCTGACAGTTTGGGTAAGTGGAAGGTATCCCAAAACTTTGGCAGCTAGCCAGCTGTTATATTTCCGGCATGATATAACCCATATAGTTAAGGATGCTGCAGCAGAGATCATTCAAACATAGTTCATAGGTTCATAGGTAGCTGCCCTTTCAGCCATTTTTAGCCTAGCTAATTTCCCTTTTTGTGCTAGAAATAACCTATCCCACTTGGCTATAGATTGCCCTTACCCATCCCATGGTCAATAATTATATATTATCCCTGATGAAATAACTGGGATCATACCATAGATAATATGAGGGGCCCATGCTTGGAAAAAGCATTTAGAAGCTGCCTCTGTCCATTAGTAGTACACAAGTTGCCTCTATCCATTGGTAGAACAAGGGGCAGTCCTGAGGTAAATTTTTCTCTTTCCCATCCATAGTTTAAGTTGTGGTGTAATATGGAGAGGGATGAACTTTTTCATGAGGATGTTGAATCTGTTCCAGAACAATGGTATCCTCTGTGAGATATAACTGCCCCTCCAAACAATTCTGATGATGTTGCAAAATAAGTTTAGATCCCTAAAATGAGTATTTCTGATGCCACTTGACTGGCTGATGTGCAGTAAATCCATCAGTAATGGGTCGGAGGATGCCTCGTATGCCAGACAGAGGTCACCTCTTAGCAGTATGGTGGATACAGATTATAGTGACAGGGCTTTGAGTCAGTCCATGTAGGACATGATTAGACCTTGTATGTTTTAGGAAGGTATCACTGTGGGCATTCCAGTAGTTGCATGTGTCTAGACAGATACATGCCAAAGGGGGCATTATAGTAAAAACTAGCCAAATAAGGGCTTAGTAAAGGGAAACAATGACATCCCAAGATCTAGACATAATCCCTTTGTTTATAAACTTTGCAATATAGAAGGAATTTTGTTACAGCAATGGACATGTTGGTCAAAGCATAGGTCACAGCCTACATACATTCCCAAATCCTGAACAACACTTTGCGGTGTATTCTCAATGTGTTAGTTCCCTGGGGTAGATGACTTCTCAGATGATAAAATAATGCATTTTATGTCATTTATTTCAGCCCATGATTTTTGCACCCGTTATTTATTTGGGACAAACCTTCTTGCAGAATGGCTAAGTCATTTGAGGATTTAATGACTGCTCCTAGCTTACAGTCATCTCCAAACTTAAGCAGCCAGAGCCCTTGGGCATTGGACTTTACTTCAGAGAAGTAAATGCCAAAAGGGCAGGGGCGGCCAGTGCTACTGGAATGCAGGACTGCAGCCCCCCCCTGCTGTAAAAGGAAAAGAAAAATAAAATTAAAAAATAATTAGCGGAACACCACATGTGTGTGTAGGAATCCAGACTGTTGTTACAGCAGTCTGGATTAGGAAAGAAGGTATCAGACTACAGATGCCCCCAAAGTCTATGTGGTTACAACTGCATAGACTGGAAAGGGATCATACTGCAATACCTGCAGGCTGAATAGCTGCTCTTATGGGAAGGACTTCTGTATTTTAGCAGAGCTGGGACTTGTATTGCAAATGGCTGATTATTTGAAGTTGCAGGAGGAAGAATGATTTCAGATGAAGCTGGGACGGACTCCAAACTCTGTGTTTGTGAAGCTACAATGGACTCCAAACTCATGTATGTGTGTGTGTTTGTATAAAATGCCCCAGTTAAATATACATGATGGCTATAGAGAATAACTCAGGCTCATAGCAAGAGCCTGAATTCCCTACCCACCACCACTTGTGAAAACTATTCCGATTTTTGCCGCATATTTTGTTTTGTTCTGTTCCTCATAAAATCTGTGGTTTTAGAGATTTCAAATTCACTAAATAATGATAGATATTTGAATTTCAGACTTCATATTCTTCAGAGTACATAGTAACACAAAACATTTTATTCTAGCAATTTTCTAAGTTTATAAGATCAATATTTGAAAATTTCCCCTGTATTTGGGGCTGTATTCCTCCATTATTGCCTTTGTCCAGGTTTTTTGTGCTAAGAGGTTGAGAGCTATGGTGAGAACTGAATTCACTGAATATGTTTGGGGGCTGTATTCCCCCATTATTGGTTTTGTCCAGGTGTTTTGTGTTAAGAGGTTGACAGCTATGGTGAGAACTGAATTCATTAAATGATAGCTATTTAAGTTTCAGTCTTCCTGCCTTTCCAAAAACAACTGATTTGGCATAGTACTATGTTGCTGTGACTGTAGTGTACAGGGTCCTGGGTTCAAGTGTTGGCAGTGAAATGTATGGTGTTAACACAGTATTTTATTCTAGCAACATTCCAAGATTATACAAGCAATGTTTAAAATTTGTCCCTGGTTTTTGCGCTTATGCCCCCCCCCAATACATTTTGGCTTTTTCCAGATTTCTTGTGCTGCAAAGTTGAGAGATACAGTTGAAAGTCGAGTGGATTTTAGAAGGAGCTGAGAGCTTCAGGGGAAGAGAAGTTTAGTGCTGCTTATGCTAAATCTGCTTGCATTGGTAATAGCACAAGAGGTAGTGTACTTGCTTTTAATACAGAAGGCTGTGTGTTCTACTCTCACAGTATGTAGATGCATTACTGTTCTGTGTTGTACCTTTAAAGGGTGTGGATGCTGCAGTCTTGAGAATGTCCTCTTTGGCAGAGATACATAGTAACTATGAACCTGTTATCAGTTTCCCATCCATTCCCTATTGCAATATTACTAGCTTATCATTTTTTTAATGTAACATAGGCAATTTATTCCTCAAGGGCAACAGGCCCTTTATTTGTAGATGAAACAATGATATATAAAGTTGTTTGCAAGCAGCAACCTCTTCATTAGTTACAAATCTCTTTAATGTGGAATTATTTAGATGACTTTTACTTCTGCAGAGATTGTTCATATTTACTGATACTGGTTGATTGTAGAAGTTTGAGTAGACTTTTATGATGGAAATGTTCTGAATTGGACAGTTTGTTATTATTGGTGCATGCATTTTGTTTCATTGTTTACTGGAAAAATGTTCAAAATAAGAAGTTATGTACTTACCATAACGTTCCATGTTTGTTGTCCATCTCACCTACATTCTTGCAGGTTGGGTTTGAAGCCGATCTCGGCTCGACTCGGCCGAATACTAAAGCTTGAGAGCTTCCACTAGCTCAAAGCTAACCTCTATCCCATGATGCTCTAGGTTACATCCCGAGATCTTGTTTGGAAGTGAGACTTAGACCAACCCAATCAGTATACCAGAAAAAAAAAAAAATATATATATATATATATATATATATACATATATATATATATATATATATACACACACAGACACTCACACACACACACACACACACACACACACACACACACACACACACACACACACACACACACACACACAGATGTTTGGCAGGAAACCAAAATGAAAAAACAAAGACTCCAAATCATCATAACTATATACATAAGTAAAGAGTAATCCACCAGTTCCTCCAGGAACAGGATGGGGGAAGGAGGGAGGGATGCAAGAATGTAGGCGAGCTGGACAACAAACATGGAACATTATATTAAGTACATAACTTCTTAATGTTATGTTGTTCTATCTCGCTGTAATTCTTGCAGATTGGGACAGCATGCCTAGCACCTTCATCCCCCAGTGGCTCAGGAAAAAAATACTCTTCAATACAGTGGATCCAAAGGAAGACCTGTTCTGGGGGGGCCACATCTACTTTGTAATGAATGATGAAGGTATGAGGTCTCACCCATGAGGCAGCTGCACAAATAGAATCAATAGGAAGTCTGGCCCAAAAAGCAAAGGACGTTGAGACTGATCTTGTGGAATATCCTCTTATCTTCCCTGGTAGTTGTTTATTATTCTTACTGTAAGAGAATGAAATGCAATCAGTAAGCCACTTTGACAAAGTTACTTTGGAAAATGGCAATCCTTTCTTTTTATCAGACAAGTACACAAAAAGCTGGTCAGATTTCCTGAGGTCCTTTCTCCTGTGCAGGTAAAAACGCAACTGCCTATGTACATCCAACTGATGAAGTTCATATTCTGTCTTGTCACTGTAGTTTAGAAAAAAATACTGGCAATTCAATGGATTGGTTTATATTATTCTCTGAACAGAGTTTGGGAGAAACAAGGGATTAGTTCTCAAGGATACCCTATCCTTGTGAAAAATGATATAAGGGGAACGAACAGAAAGAGCTTGTAGTTCTGATACCCTTCTGGCAGAGGCTATGGCTACTAAAAGATGAGTCTTCTATGACAAATACTTCAGATCACAAGATGATGCAGGCTCAAAGGTGGTAAAATCAGCGAGGTTAGAATGAGATGCAGATACCAAGGAACTGGGGTATTCTCTCAATGGGGTCTGAGAAGAAAGGTACCTTTGAGGAAATCTTTACACAGTCTATGAGACATAACAGGAACTCCCATTTCTCCAGTATGGAAATTAGAAATGGCTGCCAAATTAACTCAGATGGTTGCTGCTGCAGCTCCTTCATCAAAAAGTTTAGAAATAAATTCTGGAATTGCAGTAATAGGAGCTGTAAAAGGTTCTATGTTCTTTCCCGCAGCCCAGTATGAAAATCTCTTCCACTTACTGGAATACAGTCTCCTTACAGACGGTTTGTGAGATGAGGCAAGAATATGACTCACTGCAGGGGAAAGGGAGTAATGCCTGGCTAAGCGTGGAATTGGAGCAGCCATGCTGTCAACTTGAGGGTTCGAATAGATGGATGGAACTCCAATAAAGAGTGGGTCAATAGGTCTGGAATTGGATCGAGAAGCCAAGGTTCCTCCAGCAGATGGGTCAGAAGAAAGGGGAACCAAACTTGTCAAGGCCAGTAAGGCCCAATGACGATCATAGTGCTTTTCAATGAGCTGGCTTTCTGCAGTACTTTGGGAATTAGAAGAAAAGGAGGAAAGGCATACAGAAGTCCCAGGAGCCAATCGTGAACCACTGCATCCCTGGGTGACTTCCCCGGAGAGGGAATGAGAGCAAAGTAGTTGCTGCATTTGGCATTCATGGACATGGCAAAAAGATTGCAGCAAGGCTGGCCCCATTTCTGGAAGATCTTTTCCACAATCTCTGTCTTCAGGGACCACTTGTGAGGCAACAGAATAGCTGTGCTGAGTTTGTCTGTTATCACGCTGGATTTCCCAGGGATGTGCATTGCTATCAGAAAACCTTGAGAAACGATCACCCATTGCCAAACTCTTTGTGTCTCCTGACATAGTGGGTAAGATTTGGTTCTTCCCTGCTTGTTTATATACCACACTACTGACATATTGCCTGTCTGAATTTCAACCATTCCTGTGGGTAGAGAGACCGGAAATGCCTGCAATGCATAAAGCACCGCTCACATTTCCAGGACATTGATGTGCAAGTGGCTTTCATGTTCTGTCATAGGCCTTGGACTGTCATTCCCAGATAATGCCCCACCCCACCCGATCTGGAAAGTGTCCGTGGTCAGTACTGCATTTGGTTGGGGAAAGACAAGAGGGTGGCCCTGATACAACTGGTCTATCTGCAGCCACCAAAGGAAATCCTTTTTGCAAGACTCCGAGATGATAATCTGTTGTGAAAATGGAAGATCTTGCATTGACCACTGAGCAGATACTAACCACTGCAGGACCCTCATGTGTAGCCATGCTAGGGGAACTAGAAGAATAGCTACTGCTATCGTACCCAGAACTTGCAGCACATATCTGGCCTGAACTTTCTTATTCAATATTAAAATTCTGACTTGCTGACAAAGGGACTGTTTTCTGTCTGGGTAAGCTTTACAGTCATATTTCTTGAATCCAGTTCTGCGCCTAAGAAGGTAATATGCTGAGATGGTGACAAGGCACATTTTTTCAATTTACTGTGATGCCTAGTCTGGTGTAAAGTGACATTTTTTCATCTCCCACCCATAGTAGTAGATGCTTGGTGGTGGCAGAGAGAAGCCAGTCATCTAGGTTGGAAACACCCAGAATCCTTGATGTCTCATGTGAGCTGTGATCACTGCCATGCATTTGGTGAACACTCTGGGGGCTGTAGTGAGACCAAAGGGCAGGGCTCTAAATTGGTAATGACTGGCTCCCAGCCGAAAGAGTAAATGTCTCCTGGAGTGCCTGTCCATCTTTATATGGTAGTACACATCCTGGAGCTCTATTGAGCACATCCAATCATCTTGCCTGATAAAAAGAGTGACCATCCAGAACTTTGATTTCTTCACTGCTTTGTTTAGTTTGCTGAGATGTAGGATGAATCTCCAGTCCTCTGTCTTTTCTGGTACTAAAAGAATCTCAAGTAAGTTCTGGACCCAACTTGGTCTGCGGGGACGTCTTGGATGACTCTTTTTTTTATTGCAATGAGAGAATATCTTGTGTTGCATAGTCCTTTTGACCTGTTGGGATGTCTGGAATGGAATGGTTTACCGGTGGGGGAATAAAAAATGGTATGTAACAGCCTCTGGATATAATTGCTTGTACCCATTTGTCTTGGGAAATTTCCTGCCTGGTGCTTAGGGTTTAGTGACAATCGACCCCCAACTGCCTTCAGAGAAGAGCAGGTGGGCCTCCCTTCAGGAGTGCTAGAAGGGCCTGTCAGAGAACGTATCTCTGTCGCCCTGATTCTGTGGACCCCCCCCCCTCTGCTGTGAGGTTGGCATCTTTCATTATAACTTCCCCCTCTGCCTCTAGGTGGGGCAGAAAAATGGACTCCAATGGCAGACAAGGTTTTTTCATCCTGCTTACACCTGGTTAAAGTATCTTTCACCTTTGGTGCAAAAAGAGATGAACCATCAAATGGGGTGTTGGTGAAGGAAGACTTGAAGGGTTCGGCAAAATTACAAAGGCGTTCCTGTTGCAACTGCTCCACTCACTCCATCAGCTGCATATGAAATAATTCGCATGGGAGAGTTTACGATGGAATTGAGGGTAAAGAGCTGAGAGGATACTTTTGTCCCTGGATCCTGAAGCTACAGTACCCTGAAGGGTATCTCTAAGGTCTTAGAGGAGATCCCTTTGAAGTTTTGTAAAATGGGCAAGGTAATTCAGTGACCGGATGGTGAAGGCCACTGAAGAAAAAACAAGCTTTCCATATCTGTCCATAGTCCTGGATTTTTGTTAGGATGATGAACAGACAAGGAGGTCTCAGATAGCTCCATCTTGGTGGCCACCACCACCACCATCGTATCTACAGGGACACCCTTAGTCAAAAATTCCTTTTCTGAGGAAGCAGTGATGAATTTGTTAGGCCTTCTTGGAATGTGCTCCACTGTATCAGGCAATGTCCTGGCCTTACAAGATATGATGCCTAACAGCTGGTCAAAAGAGGGAGTCACCCTGGTGGTTGAAGGCCGAGACCCAAAAGCCTCCAGGTCTACCAATTTATCTGAATGGTTGGTGGGCTTCCAGCCACCCCCTCTGTTTCAGGATCTCAAGGATGTCCACAAAGGAAACATCCTCAGAGGGGGACCGTGGGGACCCTTCCGACTCATCCAAATCGGTATCACAAGTGACAGACTCAGGGGAGTCTATGTGCTTCCTCTTGCACAGTCTCTTCTGACATACTTTCTCAGAGGGCTACTCTGGAGAAGTTTCAGAGGAGATAATGCCACCAGCGGGGGCTTCCTGAGGTTCTGGGTCTCTGCGCTTGGGAGGGGGCGGTGGTGATGAGACAATCACTGGCACTTTGGAGGGGCAAGAGGTTGGCTCTGAGAGCAGGGCTGTCTGAGGAGACAGCACTCTATCCATCAGTTTAAAGGCCTCCACGCCCTGCTCAGAGGAGACCCGCTGCTCCGAATAGACAGAAGGACAACTCTGAGGTGTATCAGGTGGCTCAAATCTGAGGTAAGAACAGAGATCAACCTAGTTAAGGCACCAAGGGGTAGAGTCGGGTCAGACAACTGTCCATGCCAGCTCCCTTCTCCAGACCCAACTGGTGAGCATTGGCTACTAGACTCCTCGACATCAGAAGGAGCCGAGGAAATCACAGCCACAGTCGGAACCAAAGATTCCAAAGGTGGTCTCAGTGCCAATGGTTCTGCTACTATTGGATCCAAACTCTCTGGCTCTGAAGACTCCAGAGTGATCAGAGGAGGACTCAATGAAGTAGGCTTTGTATGGGTTGCCTCTGATTCCTTTGGGTCCACAGATGACAGAAATTTTGCCAGGGCTGGTATTCGAAGCAATCTCTTCACCAACCGCTCCACATCTTCATCAGATAAACTCCTGGAATAACGGGTGGACAAAGAATGGGCTCTCCCTCTCTCCAGGATAAGAGATCTCAACTTTGGGGATATTGGCTCCAATAAAGGAGACTGAATCCATGGACACTTTTGGCACCGAAGAAGAAATTCCAGGTCTATCGGAATTGAGAGCCCTCGGTTCAGATGACACTATCTTTTTAGGTGGCTCCAAAACTGGAGCTGTTGTAGCCAGACATTTGGTTGACTTTGACTAGGTTGAAGAAGGGGAGAATGATTTGGAGCTCTGAGAGCTGTCTAAAGCTTCTTGAAAAGGCCCTTTCAACAAACTTCGTCATTAATTTATTTCTATTCTCATGGAGCACCCTGCTACTGAACCCGTGACATATGGCGTAGGGGTCCTGTAAGTGGATGGCACAGAGGCAATAAACACAGCTCATGTGCTCATCTGTGAGAGACATCTTTTGTGTGCATTTATCGCACTTTTTGAACCATGACTGCTTATGCTCCTTGGGTTCCCTTTCTCTATCCTTATCTTTGGACATTATGCAATAAGAAAAACAAGGCCAACACTATAGAAAAAACATTAAACTAACTAGCAACAGCAAAAACTACCAAAGGGGAAACTACCTCTAAATATTATTATTTATTATTTTTTTTGGCAACAATCAGAAAAAGGGAAATGAAGGATAAGAATCCTCTAACTTAAATGGATTCTGTTACAGAGACAGGACAAGAAAACATGGAGGAAGAGGCCCTCCAACTTAAACGGGCCGCAAGAGCCCTCTAAATTAAATGGAAATTCCCACCACGTTTGGGAAGGGGTTTAACTACTAACTACAGTTACCTGACGCAGACAACACAACTAACTCTCTAGTGATACAAAGAGAAGGAAAGAGTTTAGATAAAGAAAATTATACTTAGCCAATGAGCCAGCAGGAACACTTCTTGATCATTTGAGCTGCAAATAAGATCTGGGGGTGTATCCTAGAGCATCATGGGATAGGACTTAGCTTCAAGCCAATGGAAGCTCTCGAACTTTAGTATTTGGCCAAGTCAGAGCCGGCATCAGCTCCAAACCCAACCTGCAAGAATTATGGCGAGATAGGACAACATTACATCAATAAATTTAAAATGCCCTCTAACAACTGTACTGTACTATACAAGAAATATAATTTAATACAATCAAGAAGGTGTATCAAAGAACACATGTATGTTTCATGTGCAAGGGACCTATGATTTGAAAACAGCCCAAATTTAATATTTATCTGCCACTGGCCAGATGTATTTTCTTTGAATGTGGGTTTCAATGCTGTCTCAATGAATGTGAGTTTCAAGGACAGAAAAGTTTTAATGCTAAGTCTGTTTTCATTGTGAGACTGCATTGCTTTGATTAGCAGATGTCTATTAGTATTTGTGCGGTAAAATATAAAATAGAATATTTAAATGAAATACAAATCATTGTAGAAGTAAAGCAACATTCACATTACAGTGTTTATGGTAAATGGGGAAAAATAGCCAAGTAATGGGAAATTGGAATGGCTGCAGGGGGATACTCATTTGACCATGATTTTCTGAGGGGGGAAGGGCGGCAAACTCAAAGACAGCCCCGGTTGAACTATACCTCTAAACTGTCCAGATTTTCGCAAAATGAATAGATTTTTGCTTTTTATTTTTGGTTTGTTCCTCATAAAATTTGTAGTTTTCTGGCAAATCATTTAGGAATGAAGTCACTAAATAATGACAGACATTGGAGTTTCAAGACTTCATACCCTTCAGAAAAAATGCATTCTAAAGCAAAACCTGTTATTCTATCAACTGTATAAGTTTATACAAGAGCAACTTTTAGTACTGTTTGTATGTTCCCCCAATATATTTGACATTATCCAGATTTCCTGCATTAAGAGGTTGAGAGGTACACGCAAATAAATCACTTTATAGAATTAGATATATCCAAACCTCTCAACTGTCCCTGATTTTGGCTCAAAATGTTGCTCTCCCCTAATAATCCCTCTGCAAAATCACAATTTTGGAAGAATATGTGGAGGGCTTACAATTAATAAATAACTGTAATGATCACAGTTATAGATTACTTTTATTTCAGAAATGCATGTAGATTTTCTTATTTTGTCAGCTGCTCAACTTAAAAGTACTAATATTAAAAATGTGTCCCTTCTTTGACAGGTTCACAGATGTACTGTGTGGCTATTTTATATTTTTGCATCACAAATTTTGGTCTGTTTTTCCATAAAATTGTAGTTTTCTGGCAAATTAGTGCAAATTGTTAAAGATTCAAGTTAGAAAATCATGACAGACATTTGAGTTTCAGATTTCATACCCTTCTGAAAATTCAATGCAAGACCTACTTTAATGCAAGACCTACTATTCTATTATCTTTCTAAGTTCATAAGAGCAATATTTAAAAATTGTCCTTATTTTTGGGCCTTTGTCCTGCTTCTATTTATGGCTTTGTCCAGATGTTTTTCTCTGAGGTTGAGTGGTATGACAAATGTGTCAGGGCCATCACCATCTGTGAGTTAATTTCAAATTGTGACATACTTGTTGCACCCCACTCCCCCGTGTAATGACTCTGGATGTGCCCAAGCAAGGCAAGGAGCAGTTATGCAGTGTGAGTGTGCAGAGTATCTCCCCATCCAAAGTAGACACAAGTACTACAGTGGCTTTTCATCTGTCCTTGATTTTGCAGAATGTTCTGGTTTCTGTCATATTTTTATACTGTTGATTTGTGCTTATTCAGAAAATGCATGTTGTTGCAGTGCCTGTTGCTCTGTGTTTAAGTAGTAATGCTTTAATGACCATCAGGTGGGCTTGTCTAAGATTGTAAGATGCAAGTAAGCTTTAATATGCATAATCTTAAAGAATTATCAACATTGAAATCCATTTTGTTGTTGCCATGCAGAGAATATTTACATAATTAGATAATGTATAAGCCTAAGAGGGATTGAAATGCATATGACAGTATTTGTAATAAAGGACAGGATTACCGTATTTTCAGAAGCTCATTACATTTGTTGGAGACTTGCAATCATCTTAGCAGGCTTTACCCATAAATTAAATAGAATGCCAATCTATCATGTGTGGTCCATAACCTGTTCAGTAATCCTTTAAGCAATTTAACTTGAGATCGCTTCTTGTTTGCTGTTCATTTTTTACTTTTATCATGTTTTCCCCATGAAACAAGTAGATAGTTGTTGCCAGGAGGCAGGTCTTTTTTGCATAAGAAATATTTTTACAAGTGGGGGTATCACAGAGATTGCTACTTTCAGCATGTTACTTGGTACTTTTATAAAGCTGATTATAAATTTAATTAGAACTGCAGTGCAAGGAGAAGTGATTTGAGTTGAGTGATGCTTGTTTCTTTATACTAGTTTTTGACTGGCATTCCAGTAATGTATTTAAAAAGTAATTTATTTTTTCATGCCTCCCAACCTTTTTGTTTCCATCTAGATATTAAGTAAGCTGTCATGTAACCAATGCATTGAAATTGTTTTTTCTTCTACACTTCATTTTGTCTTGATTGGTCTCTCATAATGACAATTTGGCAGCCAAGGTGGCGTATTTAATTAAAGTCCCAGTTTTTGTGTCATTTTGAGCATAACCATGCCCCTTTCTAGTTGGCTACACCCTTCCTGTTGGCCCCCACCCATTCAGCTGCCTCCTCCAGCCCCCCCCTTTGATTTGAAGTCACCAGCCAACACTGCAAACAGGACAGTTCCCAGCACATAACCCTGTTGGACTCCAATGGTGAATGGCCTCTTTGTGGAGGTAAATTCCCTGATTTTAAGTATTAGTTTATTTAGCATTTCTACTATGCCTGAGTGGGTAATTGTGTCTAAAGCTTGGGCCAGTGTGTGCCATTTTGCCTTTATCTATTGCTTTGTTGACCTTTTAAAAAAATCCACCAGGTTGAGTAAGCAAGACCTGCCCTTAACCAATCCAAACTGAAAAAGGTCCAGTGTTTCGAGGTTTCCTAAGTCCTGATCAGTTAGTTCAGTGTTAAGTCTTTCCATGGCTTTGCATATGAGGCCGGTAAGACTTATTGAGCTGTAATTGCCTGTGTCTATAGAAGGTCCTCCCTTATACAGGGAAATGGCTCTAGCTGTTCTCCACTAACTTGTTAAAAAACCTATATTGAGGCTGAGACGGAACAGTGTTGTCAGGAATGTGACTAAATTGCGCTCCATGCTATTTAAGATGCATCCAGTGATACTGTCAGGACCCATAAATGCAGCAATTTTAGCTTTTGATGGCACTTTTAGGACTTGGGTCTTCAGTAACAGCTGAAGGGGAGCCAGTTTCAGGTATATCTTGAGGGGCAGACAGAGGTAGGGAGAGGGGTAAAGTTTTGTGGCCTTGAATTTCAACTTTCTATATGGCAGTATCTCCTGTTAAGTGATTTCTGTTTTCATTTTTATTTTTTAAGATCCATATTCATGTAGTCACAGTTGTATTGAAACATTGGTGTTATCTACTGCCGAATGGTATTTAAAAGTATTCATTCTGATTTGTACTAATAGGGAGGTCCTCAGCATGTTTTTTACTGTATTTAATTTATTTTGGTGTTCAGCATTTTTTTACATGCAAAACATAATGCGTTATGCTGGGCTGGTGGTTAAAAGTAGGTCTTGATGGTTTTGATATTCAGACAATCATATTGTCAGCTTAGCAATTTTTGATAAATAATTTGTTTCTAGTCCTTTAAATAGAATGAGACTTTGGGCTGAGTTACAATTTAACTCATGGCCTTTTTGACTATTTAAAATGTATCCTGGGACAATGAATGTCATTCTGATGAAGTCCTTTTACACAATTGGGATGAAAGTGCTTAGTTTTTATGTATGGAAATAAAAGTTTTTATTTTTATCAAAGTGCCGTAAGGTTGGTCGTAATTTACAAATTTTTAAAAGGAACTTTCTGGTCATAGTTCTGTTTTCTACAGCTATTTTTTTGTGTATTCCTGGTCTGCATTTTCTATTTAAAGTTCAGTGAAAAACAACTAGCCTATAAACCTTTTTCTGCCACCAACAAGAACCAGTAAACTAATTATAGTAAGCAACTCACTAATTTGATATTAAAATCAATGCAAGCAATATCAGTACACTCAATATTATACAATTTTATCAAAGGCATTTAGCCTGGTAAGTAGTTTAAAGGGACAGAAGTTGCAAAATTATACTTCTGTGCTTATTGTAAATAACCAATAAACATGGAGGGGGGATGGAATTATGTTGTCAAATTATTATAAGGGGTAGGCAACAACAGATACACTGGGCTTAAGAATACAACTGCAACAGGTGGGTGGAAGGGAGAAACACTTATACCCTTACCTCACAGCACCCTGGCTTGGAACTGCCATAATGCAAAGACGGGTCCTGAACTAGCCTGACATACAGTCAGTACATAAAAATGAAACAAGGGCTTAATTTCAACAGTTAGACAGCTTAAACAACTAAATGCAGTGCAACTTTGTTCTGCAATTACTAATATAGGCTTAAGGACCTTAACTAAATCAGATGCAGACTGTTAAATGATTTTAAAAATCAGATGAAGAAATGAAAACACTTTTTGTTCTTTCTCTATGTAATGGAAGTGTCACAAAGTAACAGTAATTTGAAAAATCACAGCAAACACCAACTTTGGAATTTTTAGACCCTTGGTTCAGAGCAGACTAGCCTGAAACTGCCTTAATACAAAGACAAGTCCTAAACTAGTTTGACATACACTCAGTACATGAGGATAAAACTAAGGTTTAATACTAATAGTTAGAGCACTTAAAATACCAAAATACAGACCAACTATGTACCAGAATTATTAATATAGGCTCAAACACCTTAGATAAAGCAGATACAGGCTGTTAAAATGAATTTAAAACTCAGATCAAGAAAGGAAAATGTATATTTCTTGCATTATGTAATGGAATACTACAATGCAACAGTAATTTAAAAGTGTGCAGCAAACAGCAACGGTGAAATTCTTAGAATCTCAGCTCTGACCTGACTGGCCTGGACATGCCTTAATACAATGTCATGTCCTGACCTAGCCTGACATACGCTTGATACATAAGAATGAAATTAGGGTTTAATACCAACAGTTAGACCACTTAAACAGCAAATGCAGTGCAATTATGTATTGGAATCATTAATATAGGATTGAAGTCCTTAGTTAAATCAGATACAGACTATTAAATCAAGACATGAAAAAAAATGTATCTTTCTTTCTCTGTGTATTGAAACGATTAATGCCTTTATGTCTACTAAATCTACACAAATGTACTTTTTCTTCATTTTGTCAAGAGAAATAAAATGTTGGGGTCATTCCACCTGATGAATAATGTTGTAAAATCTATAAACAGGGAGATACTGAATCACTGCCATTTATTACCACAAAAACTAATGTAATAAACACTATTGCTGAGGCACTTCAAAGTTATTTTCTTTAGTAGTGACCTAAAGAAAAAGTAGCTCAAATTTTTAATAGTTGATTGGACATGGAAGTAAATAAATTAGCCTGCATTTGAAATACACCATATTCTCCATAATGGATACATCATTCCAATTAAAACATTAAATTCTATGAAACATTATTTCAGGTATTAGAAATTATGAAAGGATTAAATAATAGTACAAGACATATTCTTGTACTTAATAATACAATAGCTATTATTTTATGATAAATGACATGTCATCGGAGATTGTTTTGTTCCTCATTCTGTCAGACACTTGAATGGAAAGACCAATAATTACATTCCTGTTACAGAAGCTAAAACTGATGGCAGAAGTACTGTTATTTCTAAACTAATTACAGAGCATTCACACTAATAAAAAGGCTAATAATTCGCATCATCCTGTCACTTTGTCAATGTAAGTGTGATATTTTCAAAGTCATTGTTTTTGTAAACATTGATAACTTTTGACATATTCCTTGGTCGACAGGAGAAAACCGTGCTGAAAAAAAAAATGACTCCACTATGCAAATGAAAACTGTATTTTGTGTCGATCTGTGTGTGTGCGCACTTATCCGTGATTTGAATAAAATGAGCTTTCCAAGTAATAAGTTTGAATTTGCAGCAATTATGATATTTAACTGATTACTGGCTATCCCTCACAAAACTATTTCTGTTAATCTTGCAGTTTATATATGTTAAAGTAGAAACACAGAGCAAGTATCAGTGGCAATGTTCTTTCACAGTAATTTTGTACTTCAGACATACAGATGAAGTGCAAATGAAGTACAAATGCATTTCACGGTCTTCCTAATTTTAAAATGAGAGGATACAGTAAAATTGTGTTGTGGTTCATGACCTTTAATTAAATGCAATCTACTGATCATGCATGGTGCCAGTCTATTTCTTATTAATTAATAGACTATCATGTGGAAAATCTTGCTTCAACATCATGTCATGCAGGCTTAATTTATTGTGTCACATTACAAGTAAAAGCAATGAACACCATCTGTTTTCTGAAAACTGTATGCTTACTTCAGTAGCTGATTATAAACTTACCTGTCTAAATATAGCACTGACATTCTGTACAGATCTGCTTTTGAGCTAGATTTCATTGTTACATATTTTGTGTTAAAATGTGTATAAGCTTTGTTAGTCACCATCTATAGGTTACATATTAAAAGGTTTTAGTTTTCTCTAATTCAACAAAATTATACTTTTAAGTAAAAGTTTTCACTTAGATTTGAAACACATGCATCTGCAATATGTGTATTTTGATAAAAGTAAGCTTTGTAACAACATACATTTATCACTATTATTAAAGCAATATTTCTTAACTCAGCATAAGAAACTATAACTTAGATTTACAAAATACTATACTTTATAATACAAAACACCATAAACATATAGTAGGAAAAAATTTTTCTGCTAAGATGCAGTCCTGTATTCTTGCACATTGGTCATTTGAATATTTTGACTTGTTTGTACTCCTTCCAGCTTGTAACAAAAATAACTAACTTGATACTGAAAGTGTACATGTCTAGTTAAATCCAGCAGTATAACTTTAATTCAGAATATTTCAAGAATAAGTTGTAAAATTTTACCACCATATGTACTACAATTTTCAAGTGAGAAGCTAAACATTCATCCCGCCATGTGTCTTAAATGCAAATATTGTTAATAGACAATGACAAAACAGCAAAGAAATGCAAACTGTACCTGTGACCATACAAAAAGTCTAAATGAATAAAATAAAGCACATAACTGGTAAATTACACCACACACAACCACACACACACACACACACACACACACACACACACACACACACACACACATATATGTATATATATATATATATACATATAGATAGATATAGATATAGATATAGATATAGATATAGATATGTGTGTGCATGCGCGCGCACCTTTCTAAGGATCAAATTAGTTATGGAGAAAGGATAAAAAGCTAAATACTATAGGAATACAAAAATATGAAATATGTCAATTCCCATCTGCAAGATTTTACTGCTCTTAAAAGCCAAACTGAACCTGCATTTCACAAAATACAGAAGTGAGGAAGGAAATTTATGTCATGCCATGTCTTATTCCTAATACTTCACACAAAAGAAAGCTCATTGACTTTTATGAAAGGTACATTTCAGTACTCACTACTACTAATCCAGTACAATATTAGTGATTTAATATGATGTAACATAAGAAGACCCCATATATATTTTTAGACTTTGTAAAGACTATGACAAAAATGGTTCACTTTCCATTCTTTTGTACAATATGTGTTATTAAATGTCATTTAGTATACTAAAATTGAATCATTCAGCTGACACATTTTTTCAGCAAATAATAGAAAGTTTAGATGAATCATTTCTGTTTGACTGATGTAATATATGGTTGTAAACATTGTTGTAAACCTTGCTCTATCTGTCCTATGCTATAGGACATTCACCTTCTTCATCTTCTAGAAAGAGTTTTTTTCACAGTGCTGTATTTTTACATTTCCTTTGAGTATCTCATGTTTATCCCATGAAAGAGCTTTGGAGAAACAAAACAGCTGTAAAAATAAAAACCTCTATATATGCTGGATACACACAGAACTGCATTTGTTTGCATTCACACTACAAATGTATCGCCAATGAAGCAGTTAAGGGAATGGATGTCACATTAATTTAAAAAATATATCAGGTTAAATGTATTTTAATTAATTAGCAATTTCGCGTCTGTAATTTAAGTGGCTTAAAATAATCTGTCCCACTATGAACTGCAAGAGAATGCACTGCTGGAAAACTAATCAGCTTTTTTTCAGTGTTTGCTTTAAAAATTATTGCTGATATTCTGAAACGAGTTATGCAGCCAAGCAACTGTTAATCAGCATAACTGTAGTAACACAATGCTTTTCATAGCTGATTAAGAATGTAATAGCAGTCAGTTAGTGAGAGGGAGACTAATCAAGGAATACACTGTAGAGACCACACAGACTGCACTGAGAGTAACACTGCACAAAAATGGTTATTCAACATGACGATTCTGGCATTGTGCAGGTAGCATAGCCGTGATGATGCACATTCACACAAACACACACACAGGCCACATGTATATACACACACACACACACACACACACACACACACACACACACACACACACACACACACACACACACACAAACAAAACAGTCACTACTGAACAGCATAACAAGGGCATTTAACCACATTCCCTGGCAATATATTGGCATTAATGAGAAGAAAATGGGTATATAAGACAGTCGGAACTGTGGAAAATGCATGTAGAGCATCACTTAGAATGGCAGGAGGATTAGAAGAATGAGGCTGGGTGGGGAAGCTAGGGTATATTTTTTGTTTTGCAAATCCCTTTCTTTTTTGTTTTAAGAAGTGTACAGGGGAAGGAAGTAATTATAAGATGTGTGTAAGATGGCAGGTATAGGAATGGTAGTATATGCAGACAAAAACCAACGGTGATAAAGACCAACAGCAGAGGTGCTGACATGAAACAGTGGGGATACAAAGCAGAGAAATACATAAAGAAAGGAGAGGACAAATGATAACCTTGGAAGGGAGGGAAATGTAACAAAAGGAGGAGGAACAGCATAATGGAAGATAGGTTGAGGTACAGTTGAGTATCTCATGAGGTACAGTTGACGTTTTCATTGCCCAGTGCTGGACCCAGTCATAACACTACCACCTCAATGACTGCCCCACTGTGCTCAGCTACTGGTGGACCAATGAGAAGGGCAAACAGCATGGTCCCAAAACTCTGTCACCACATCCTCCAGTTGCTGCTGGGTAACACACTTTGACCTACTGGCAGCATCTTCAGAAGGCTCAGTGATACCCTCCCATTGAAACATCACTGGAGACCAGCACAGAACCTTCCAGGTCACTTCCTTGGTTATCCTGTGGAGAAGCAGTCACAGAGGGCCCAAACTGGGGATAGCAGATGAAGTTGACAGTGAGATGACCAATGCTGCACCACAAGCACCTTTGTGGCTGATGATACATAAGGTAGTAACATAAATGAGAGAAATAAAACAACAGTCATCAAATAAATATAAAAGAAGGAGAGAGACATAACAGTGGGAAACATTAGTAAAACTGCATATTAATAACAAGCATAAATGTACTTGGAGAAATTAAATGTTGTTATGTATGCAATGGCAATATACAGAGTAACCCTGAATTCCTACACAAAAGGGTAGAATTGCAGGCTGTGTGTGTGTGTGTCACAAAAATTATGTGGACATGGATCCTAGGCAGTTCCCTTGTATTTGTATGTGAGTAGAGCAATGCATGTGGTACAATGGATAAATGCAGAGTCCATGGCAGGTGGGCTGATATGATTCTGATGCAATGTTATAAGGCCAAGGGACATGCATGGTGTTGACATACATAAAATGGCCAATTGCACTGAAGCCTGCAAGTCAGAATGGTGACCATACAAGTGGGACACATTCTCAGCTGACAAAACATTGGACTAAACTTGGACACAATGCAATTAATGGCAGCCATGAAGTATGACATATACCAGTCAGCAGTGCACAAGTCATGCCCAGAGTCTGCCAAGTAAACCTTACACTGTATGAAGAGAAGATTGTGACTGACAAATCATGCACTATATTGGATAACCAGATCTGTGCATCCTGTATGGATGGTAGGGCTATAGCAATGAGTGCTGTAATGGAAGTGTCCAGTGCCCCAGTGCCATGGGTCTGTAGTAGAGTATGTCACACGGTATGCTAGAGGGACAAACAGAGGCAGACATATGATCCCTAACTTGACAATATAGATACCAAACACAAGTATGTTGGGACTGCAAGGTAGCCTACTTGTACAGTGTATTTGTGTATGGAGGTACATATTCCCAGTAAGACAGGCTTCTACAATTAGCAAAAGCATAACATATAAAATTCTGCTGATAAGGAAATGATATGCAGCTGGAAAATCTATTGTATCTACATAAAACTACACCTGGAATGTCACCTCATGCACTTCTGAATAATCCGTCTGTTGCAAAACATAAAAAAATTGGGAATGTACATGAATTACCTGTCTTGCCTTTGGCTGTGTAGAAGTACATTATGGTAAAATCCACCTTTTGTGACTACTTACTGTACAACTCAGAAACACTTTACCTAAACCCCTCTTCCATTAATGAAGAAGGTGAAGATGGCACCTATTCAGGTCACTGCATTGCCATCTGCACTGCTCACTGCTGAGGGTGATGTCTTTTATTGCAGTCCTTGCCCAGCTAAGGCAGTGCCAAGCATCCAACTTATACTGTCTTCCCTCATAAGACATCTCCAGCAGATGTTCCTGGTGGTCTGTGTACAATAACAACAGAAATATTTCAGATTCCTTACTGCACTACCTGCGAGCCTTGCCATACATGGCATGCTCAGAAACCATGGGCACACAACTGACTGCTATCTAGAGAAATAATGTAGCATATTCATTTTGATGTAGGTTGACAACATCGCATGACACACACTGATGGATATAGAGTCAACATATAAACACGTGGCACACTAGGTGGGGTATAGGATGTGAATGACGCAATCATTTGCTTGTATTTGCCCATTTAGCCACATCACACTCTATTATAGCTCCTCAGTGCCTCTAGGGGAAATAACATAAATGTAATGCACCAAGTTCCCAGTTAAATCCTCCTAATTGACAAGAGTTACCAGAACACCACGATTGTGTATGTTGGGACCTTGTTACATAGCTATGCACCTCAAAGGCACTTCGGTGGGTGCTGTTCTGTTGTTGGCTATGGTGAAGTGTATTTCAAATTGCGCATCTCTGTTGTTAGGTTAGTGGGGAAGCTGCTTTTCAGATGGGCCTCTCTTTTTTAGAGGGCTGGGAAATAGTTTTTCAATATATGCCTTTCTTTTATCTGCAGGGTGCTCTTAAGGAAATTATATGGATAAAGAAGTACTAAATATACAACATGCTGTGCTAGGCCAAGGGGCAACATCTTATTTACATGTGTGAGTATCTCTTTACCTAGGGGGGCAGTAAACAGATTGCACATGATGTACTTTGAGATGGTTTGCAATGAATTTCAGCCTTACATTGTGCCGAAAACCTCAAAAGCTAGGAAGCACACTCCAGTCAACTATTACTATGCTGCTGTGACACCTGCTGTTTGTTAGATATGGAAAAGGAGGGAGACAGCAAATGGCAGACAAGTACAGAGGTAAAACCTGTTGCAGACAAGGGCCAAATTGAATAGACAGGGTATAGGTGGATAAAGCAGTAGCCATCCACTTGTGTAATGGAGGTCATATGAGTGATTGGTTTTGAGGGCCATGCTACACTGACCAGATGTATAGATGCAGTGGTGTCTAGTCACAAAGTTATGGCAAGTATCCCAGCTTCATGTTTCATAGTGTAGTATAGTGTGTTAGAGGCACATCTGTGACAAGTTGCAAACAGTTACCCTGTAGCATTAAAATTTTGAGGTGGACTGTCCGCCTAGGTGGGTGAAATGCTGCAAAGTCTGTGCTTCCTGTGGACTGTGGGGTAAGGAAATATAATGTGCATGCACCACATATTACTGGTCAACAGCTTAACTATCTTGACATTTACACAGCAAGAGGGATCTAGAAAAAAAAAAGAATGCAGAATTTCTCCCTGGTTCGGTCAAGCATCAAGCAGCAGGACAGCAATAAGCATGTCCTGCAGATGCTCCTAACTGAAATAAGTGACCATAACTTACATGACCATGAATGGAGAATCCTTGTTGTACAGCCAAACACTGAGTGGTTATAACAGATTGCAAGATCAAGTACACTACAGGGTATTCAACATGATTTCTCATGCCTGTACCAAGGCAAGCACCATTGAATGGTTGATGATTGCCATAGTCATATGCCTGTATGCATAGCTGTCACTTACATTCATGGATGGGTTATGGGCATCTTTATCTGTTATGACAGACCTCTCTTCCTCATTCTGCTGCAGGGCTTGAGATCGTTGGACAATTTCAACCGTCACCACATTTGTAGGTGTTGATGCTCCAGGTGGGAATACCCTTACATACATGTCACTTAGTACAATATGCCATTGCCTGAGACAGTCACATAGCAAATATGACTATATCCTCCCTATAGGGACTTCATGATTTCAGCGGCTAAATGTGTCTACACAAGGCACGCGAGCTTATGTTTTAAAGCTGTAGCATTATTGTAATCTAGGATTGTCATTAAGCAGCACTGATATACTGTTGTTTTTTTCTGTTTGCTTTCTCGGGTGATTTGGTCTATGACACACACACACACACACACACACACACACACACACACACACACACACACACACTGTGGATATTGGCATGCCTGATGTTAGGGAAACTTCTGAACCTGCTAATGGTGTTAAGTTGCAACATGGTGCAGTCTGCAGTTAAAGTCTCGCAGAGAGACATGATTGCTGTTGTGTGTATATTACCTCCCCGTCATCTTTCACAGACATAGCTCCAATTTCTGTACAATCCACCCATCAGTCACAAATATGCTGCTTTGAATGAGAGTTGGCTATCATAGTAGCTTAGGAAGCATCCTCATCCACTGAATCCCAGATAGCAGTGGTTATTGTAGTCTATCATGTGCATGAGGACAGAAGAGACTATCATGCCAGTAGGTGGCAATGCTCTTGTTCCCCCATATCTGAGCTAAGTGTCTCCATGACAGTTACAGGCACTGGTGGATGCTACCAGAGCTATTGCAGGTCTAATATGCATGGTCTGTGTGCTTTTATGGTAACATTAGGGAGGCTTTAGCTATTTAAGTAGCATTTTTAAAGGCATAATGGGGATTTTATGTCCTCCTGGTTCCTGTGTGCTGCTGTTGCATACTGCTGTTATCACTGTTTTAGCAGATCTTCTTCTTCCACTCTGTTGGTGAACTCATGATGGGAGGTGGCATAAGTCTCTTAGCAACATGCTGTCTATGCCAGCTACTAGTGGGGAGGAGACTGCAGACAATGAATGGACACAGCAATGGACTGCATGTGCTAAAGCTATCATGGCATGGTCCATAGTTCACACTCACAGAGTCCACCATCCTCTGAGCCAGATGAGGATCAAGCCAGTGAAATTCTTAGGAGGAGACATCTCTATGAATGGGGATACCACAGACATGTCACTGATAACCATGCAAAGTAAAGCAACTTCTGCAAGCTATGTGTCCATTCACTCACCATACCACCTCCGTCTGCTACAATGCTCCAAACTCACCACACTCACCAGGCCATAATACATACAAATCCCAGATCATTAGTCCCACTCTCCCAGACACTGCCCATTGTAAACCTTCACCAGCTTTGTATATGATAGCAATCGTACCCTGCCCTCACTGCTCTGTTATCAATGTAGCCTGTTTGTGAAAGACAGCAGGATCTGTTTAGTGTATAGTATGACCTATTTATTGCATTGCATGCATATTTGTTTACTCTTTATTATGTCTAATGTGACCCACAGCTGTGAACCATTTGCTGTCTCTTGACTAGTGCTGTGGTCTATAGTGCATGTTTCTTCTCTGCATGGTCATCCTCCACAGACTGTTCTTCTACAAACTCTAAATCTGGCACAACCTCCACTGTCGGCTCTCTTATAACCTCTCCCTGATGGCAATACCATTTTGTATGTGCTTGCACTCCAACATGTTGTGCACTGCAGGGTACCAGCAGAAGTGTCTAAAATATCAGAGATCAGTCTGAATGCATATTTGATGATGTTTCAAGTTTGCAATAGTTCTGTGATGTATGCATTTTATGACAATGTCTGTGGAATTTGCATGGTTGCCCTTAGCCAATGTTATGGGGGCATATCTGGTATTTCCAGTAAGATATCTCTGAGTGAAATTGCCCCAAACAGATTGCTGATATAAGTCACACATGCACCATATGTAGGAACTGGAATGCTACCTAGGGTGTGCATTGATACATTAAAAATTGTAGTCTGTGCATTGCAGACCACTTGGCAATTAATAGAGTGCAATCTCTTACAATAATATGACATTGTCCCTGCCTCCTAACTAAGGCCTTAATAGCAATAAAATGCTTCAATGAACAAGGCTATTCCATAAGGTGATTACATTATGTTGTTTCTCTTATTTGCAGTATGTTGAAAGAACATATGCACATAAATATGCTGTGGCATGGTTGTTAATGCTGAACATACATTGGTGTGCATAGGAATGATTATTTCACTAATTCTGAGTTTACATGTGAGGGTGACACATCTATACCAGCAACTGCATGATATCTCTGACCACTATTTCTGTGCCATGCTGGGGAAGAAATTGCTTTATGGCACAATATATAAAGTATCACCGGTGTCCGGTGTCTCAGCTTAATGTTCTTACTGGTATCTAGTGTTTCACCCCATCCCCATTATGTTTAAGTGTCATTAAGGAATGAGAAGTTCTCCTGGGTGTGTAGTGTTTTGCCCCATCCCCTTAATGTTTAAGTGTCATTATGGTATCAGAAGTTCTCCTGGGTATCTAGTGTTTCACCCCGACCCACTTCTGCATAGTTATCCCTAGTGACCAGTAGTTCCTCCTACCCACATTTCAGAAAAAGGTATTCCTGGTGGTGATTACTGGTATACCCTAGAGTATCCCCCCCAAGACCCATGTCTGAAGAGTTATCCCAGATGGGTATTGGTCTTTGTGATATTATGTTGCCAGCTTTGCTCATCAGTATAGAGATGTGTAGAAGTATGACAGCTACACACACACCTTATCTATCCCCCTGTTGATCCCCTCAACTGCTTCCTCCCATGCAGACACACACTCACACCTACACTCAGACATGCAGTCACTTGTATGCATACACTCACTCACTCCCTAACACTACCTAATCAATAACTCCCCAACATTAATCTCTACTGTGAAGAATGTGCATGTCTTTTTGGCTGTGTTTATTACTACTAGTGCCCAGATGCAGCCATGCTAAGTTATGCAGCCAAGTGCCTCATCATTCCCTCCAGCAGACACTTCTGAGGGAGATCACATAGCTAATTAGCATATGCCTTATTAGTATCTAGCATGTCTGCAGAGACACCCCATCCTCCTGCTGCAATGCTGTGGTAGGGTTGTCTTTGAATCAGAAATGTGCACATCTCCAGGTAACCTTTCTGAATCAGGCCAAGTGTTTTCTAGAACAAGAAAAAATCTGTGAGATTAAAGTTAAAAATACTTTTATAAAGACTGTGGAGAATCCTTTAGCTTCTGTGCCTTCATTGAAAAAGTAACTTCAATATGCAAGTCACTATGGCTCAGAACATTATCTTCTCTTTTAATTTCTTGTAAACCTACATTGCACTTTTTAAAATAGTTAAATTAAGGTTTGATTCTGTGCAAGAACAAGAGATTGAAATCTGTCTTTTAAATTTAATTTACTCTGGTAAATCTTTCTTTCATTGACTGAGAGTTGCCACTCTCCTACCTTCCATTTTTGATAGGCATTCTGTTTATTTCTGATTTTTGAGGCTTTCCTGCCCATTATATTATTTTTCAGTCTTTTAAATTTTATGCATCTTCTTTTCTGATGTTTACATTGGTATTATTTGGGAGGATGCGATGGAGCAATAGTCATCATTGATGGTCTCATTTTATATTCTAATACTCATACTTTTGAATTTACTGTCATTTCATATGACTCCTCTACAAGTCATCAAGGAGAAATCCCTCAATAAGTAGCTCAAGTAAAGAAAAGCCAAAGACCACAACACTGATCTCCACAGGAAATCATTACCAATGAGATTTCTAAGTGTGCTGTAGTAATGATTCAGTTACTTTTTTCATTTTTTCCCTTCTCTGAGTTAGTGGAATCATGGAGTTTATATATGTGTTTGTATATATATATCTATATATATATATATATATATATATATATATATATATATATATATATACAGTAGTGGCTCATGATATTGGACTGCAGGACTGCAGCCCCCTCAGCTAAAAGGAAAAGAAAACAAACACTAAAACATAGTTTGACTGTCCTGGTTAAACAGCAGTCCAGAGGGGGAAACAAAGCATCAGACTGCAGATACCTCAGAAGTCTATGCAGTTACAACCACATAGACTGGAAGGAGATTGGACTACATCTGCAGGCTGGATAGCTATAAGCCTGTAGCAGCTGCTCTCGTGGGACGTCGCTGCGTGGGACCCTGACTGCTCTCATGGGACCAGAACTACGAAGCTCTTTTCATTTGGATAAAACTTTGGCAAGGACTGTGTCATGGAGCTCTTTATGGACTATGATGAACAGAGCTCTTTCTCTTTATTTCCATCCACATAGTTCAGGTAGTGTGTGTGTTCTTTATGAACAGAGGTCTTTCTATGGATTTTCCATCCACAGAGTGGTGTGTGTGTGTGTGTGTGTGTGTGTGTGTGTGTGTGTGTGTGTGTGTGTGTGTGTGTGTGTGTGTGTGTGTGTGTGTGTGTGTGTGTGTGTGTAAAGGGTCTGGGTATAATATTGCAAAGGGTTTTGTTACTAAGGCGTTAGTAATGGTGGTGAAAAAAAACACAGGCATTTTTGCCATGGACTGTTCCAGTGTGGGTTACACATGTGCAATGTACAAAGTGACAGAAATGAATACACTGTGAAATATGACTGCATTTTTTTTCTGTCTCTTGAAAGCTTCTTTACAATTTTCTGAAAAGTGAATGGATGGCTAAACTCATGTAGTCACAACTCTGCTCCCCCTTACCTGTGATATCTGTGTTTTTTTTTTTTTTTTGGGGGGGTGAGTAGGGGAAGGGGTTAACTTAATCCTTTTAATTATTATACCCTTGTTGCTTGTTACGAAGTGTTGAAGCACACCTCTGCTCACCTCTATGTAGCTCACCACACATAAAACTGTAAAAAAAAATAAAAAAATTAAATTTAAACCCTGCATATATATATATATATATATATATATATATATATATATATATATATATATATATATATATATATGGTTAAAGCCTGAAAGTTCAGAATCCTGAAAACTCAAAATCCTGAAAGACCAAAATCCTGAAAGACCAAAATCCTGAAACTCAAAATCCTGAAAACACAAATAATGCTAATATGTCACTATAAAGACACTAATATCTACCAACTGACCCTGACCCTAACCCTAACCCTAAGGTCCGTCACTATCACACACTCACCTGACCCGCGCCCTAAACCTAACTCACTTAAAAACCCCAATATTTGTCACTATTGCATACATGCCTAACCCCTAAAATAAAACCAACACTTACCTGACCCCAACGCATGACCTAACACCACAGGGCTAACAATAGCAAAGCCACAATGCCATCAGTATGTCTATTTTGTGTTTTCAGGATTTTGAGTTTCAGGATTTTGGTCTTTCAGGATTTTGGTCTTTCAGGATTTTGAGTTTTCAGGATTCTGAATTTTCAGGCTTTTGGTTTCAGGATTTTGATTTTCAGGCTTATGATGTTTCAGGCTTCTGAATGGGAACCATATATATATATATATATATATAGAGAGAGAGAGAGAGAGAGAGAGAGAGAAGGTTGTGTGTGTGTGTCTGTGTGTAAAATGTCCCAGTTAAGTGTGTGTGAGGGAAATGCCCCAGTTAAATATACCTGGTGAGTACAGACAGGCTCAAACCCTGCACTTTGGATGCAAATGGCAAGAGCCTAACGTCCCTATTCACCACTACTTGTGAAAGTTATTCAGATTTTTGCCTCATATTTTTGTTCTATTTTGTTCCTCATAAAATCTGTGGTTTTCTGAATTCTGACATTTGAATTTCAGACTTCATATTCTTCAGAAGGTACATGGTAACACAAAACCTTTTATTCTACCAATTTTCTAAGTTTATAAGTAGATCACTATTTGAAATTTGTCCCTATTTTTGTGGCTGTATTCCCCTATTATTTGCTTTGTTGTGCTAAGAGGCTGAGAGCTATGTTGAGAACTGAATTCACTGAATATGTTTTGGGGCTGTATCTGCCCATTATTTGCTTTGTCCAGGTGCTTTGTGCTAACAGGTTGAGAGCTATGGTGAGAACTGAATTCACTAAATAATAGCCATTTAAGTTTCAGCCTTCCTGAATTTGTAGAAATAGCTAATTTGGCATAGTAGTATGTTGCTCTGACTGTAGTGCACAGGGTCCTGAGTTCAAGACTTGGCAGTGAAATGCATGGTAGTAACACAGCATTTTATTCTAGCAACTTTCTAAGATTATACAATCAATGTTTAAAATGTGTCCCTGGTTTTTGGGCTTTTACCCCCCCCCCCAATAAATTTTGGATTTTTCCAGATTTCTTGTGCTGCAAAGTTGAGAGATACAATTAAGTGTTGAGTGGATTTTACAAGGAGCTGAGAGCTTCAGGGGAAGAGAAGCTTAGTGCTGCTTATGTGCAGAGTTGGCTTGCATTGTTAATAGCACAACAGGTAGTGTACTTGCTTTTGATGTGGAAGGCTGTAGGTTCTACTCCCACAGTATGTAGATGCATTGCTGATACTGTACTGTATTGTACTTTTAAAGGTGGGTGGATGCTGCAGCCCTAAGAATGTCCTCCTTGGCAGAGATACCTAGTAACTATGACCTGTTTTCAGTTTGCCATCCAGTCCCTATTGCAATATTACTAGTTTATAAATTTTTAAATGTAATATAGGCAATGTATTCATCAAGGCAACAGGCACTTTGTTTGTAGATGAAACAATGAAATATAAAGTTGCTTGCCAGCAGCAACCTCTTTGTTAGTTGCAGATCTCTTTAATGTGGAATTATTTAGATGACTGGTGGACTGTAGAAGTTTGAGTAGACTTTTATGATGGAAATGTTCTGAATTGGGCAGTTTTGTCATTATTGGTGCATACATTTTGTTTCATTGTTTACTGGAAAAAAATGTTCAAAACAGTAAACTTAAAATGCCCCCTAACAACTGTAGTGTATTATACAATATAATTTAACACAATCAGGAAGGTGCATCAAAGAACACATGTATGTTTCATGTGCAGGTGGCCTATGATTTGAAAACAGCCCAAAGTTAATCTTTATCTGCCACTGGCCAGATGTATTTTCTTTGAATGTGGGTTTCAATGCTGTTTCAATGAATGTGAGTTTAAAGGGCAAAGAGGTTTTAATTCCAAGTCAATTTTCATTGAGAGACTGCATTGGTTTGTTTAGCAGATGTCTATTAGTGTTCATGCTGTCAAATGCAAAACAAAACTTTTAAATGAAATCCAAATCATCGTAGAAGTAAAGCAATATGCACATTACAGGGTTTATAGTAAATGGGGGTGAAATAGCCAAGTAATGGAACATTGGAATGGCTGCAGGGGGGAGGCCCCATTCAACCATGATTTTGTGAGGGGAGAAGGGCGGAAAACTTAAAGACAGCCCCAAATGAACTATACCTCTCAACTGTCCAGATTTTTTGCAGAATGAATAGATTTTTGCTTATTTTTGGTTTGTTCCTCATAAATTTGCATTTTTTCTGGAAAATCATTTAGGAATGAAGTCACTAAATAATGACAGACATTGAGTTTTAGACTTCAAACCCTTCAGAAAAATGCATGGTAAAGCAAGACCTGTTATTCTATCAACTGTCTAAGTTTATACAAGAGCAATTTTTAGTACTGTTTCTATGTTCCCCCAATATATTTGGTTTTGTCCAGATTTCCTGCATTAAGAGGTTGAGAGGTACATGCAAATAAATTGCTTTATAGAAGTAGATATATCCAAACCTCTCAGCTATCCCCGATTTTGGCTCAAAATGTTGCTTTCCCCTAATAATCCCTCTGCAAAATGACAATTTTGAAAGAAAATGTGGACGGTTTACAATTAATAAATAATTGTAATGATCAGAGTTATAGATTAATTTTATTTCAGAAATGCATGTAGATTCTCTTATTTTGTCAGTTGCTCAGCTTAACAGTATTAATATTTAAAAAGTGTCCCTTCTTTAACAGGTTCCCAGCTCTATTGTGTGGCTATTTTATATTTTTGCAAAACATTTTTGGTCCATTTTTCATACAATTGTGGTTTTCTGGCAAATTAGTGGCAAATCATTAAAGACTGAAGTTAGAAAATAATGACAGACATTTGAGCTTCAGATTTCATACCCTTCAGAAAATTCATACTAATGCAAGACCTACTATTCTATTATCTTTCCAAGTTTATAAGAGTAATATTTAAAAATTGTCCTTATGTTTGGACCTTTGTCCCACTTCTATTTATGGCTTTGTCAAGATTTTTTCTCTAAGGTTGAAAGGTATGACAAATGTGTCAGGGACATCACCATCGGTCAGAGACATTTCAAATTGTGACATACCTGTTACACCCCACTCCTCCATGTAGTGACTCTGGAATGGATGTGTCCAAGCAAGGCAAGGAGCAGTTAATGCAGTGTAAGTGTGCAGAGTATCCCCCCATCTAAGATAGACACAAGTACTATAGTGGCTTTTCATCTGTCCTTGATTTTACAGAATGTTCTTTTTTTGTCATATTTTATACCGTTGATTTATGCTTCTTATTATTCAGAAAATTCAAGTTGTTGCAGTCCCTGTTACCTTGTGTTTAAATAGCAATGCTTTAATGACCATCATTATGATTGTCTGAGATTGTAAGATGTAAGTAAGCTTTAATAAGCATGCTGATAAAGAATTACCATCATTGAAAGCCTTTTTGTTGTTGGCATGAGTAGACTATTTACATAACTAGATAACATATAAGCCTTAGTTATTGAAATGCATATGACAGTATTTGTAATAAAGTACAGGATTACAGTATTTTCAGAAGCTCATTACATTTGTTGGAGACTTGCAGTCATCTTTGCAGGCTTTACCTGTAAACTAAACAGAATGCCAATCTATTATGTGCAGTAATCCTTTAAGCAATTTATCTTGAGCTTGTTTCTTGTTTGCTATTCATTTTTTACTTTGAACATGTTTTCCTCATGAAACAAGTAGATAGTTGTTGTCAGGCAGCAGGTCTTTGTTGGATAAGAAACATTTTTACAAGTGGGGATATCACAGAGATTGCTACTTTCAGCATGCCACTTGGTACTTTTATAAAGCTGAATATAAATTATAATTAACTGCAGTGCAAGGAGAAGTGGCTTGAGTTGAGTGCTGCTTGTTTTTTACACTTGATTTTGACTGGCATTCCAGTAATGTATTCAAAAAGTAATTGATTTTTTCATGCCTCACAACTTTTTTGTTTCCATCTGGATATCAAGTAAGCTGTCATGCAGCCAATGAATTAAAATGTTTTTTCTTCTACACTTCATTTTGTCTTGATTGGACTCTCATAATGATGGTTTAGCACCCAAGGCAGCATACTTAAAGTCCCAGTTTTTGTAGTTTTGAGCATAGCTCCACCCCTTTCTAGTTGACCACACCCTTCCCCTTGACCCCACCCATTCAGCTGTCTCATGCAGCCCCCCTTTGATTTGAAATCACCAGCCGCAACTGTATATATATATATATATATATATATATATATATAGAGAGAGAGAGAGAGAGGGAGAGAGAGATGGGTGTGGGCATACACACATACATATGTATATATATATATATATATATATATATATATATATATAGATAGATAGTTTGGGGGCTTTTTTACCTTCTGCATTTTGGGCATTACTAATAGGCATTTGAATGTCTTGGCATTGTGGGGATCAATGTCTCATAGCAAAACTCTTCATATTTTCTGTCAACCCAGATACAGAAACAAAATTCATTACACTCAGAAACTTTTTTTAAAAAAGTCTTTTTTTTTTATCCTTTTGCACAAAATCTTTAAAGATTTATAAAACTTAAGCAAACCCAAAATATGTAATAAAAATAGTAAATGTAAGCTACATGGAAGCAATTTTGGGCTCTGAAACTAGTATTCTGCAAGCCAACACAAATTTGCCATACCTCTGTTTTATTTTGCCTAAATTGTTTTAGACTATCTGGAAGAGATGTCCATCTGCCATGACCAGTTCCGCTCCTTACCCTTACCTCCAGCTGACCCACTTGCCCCCTTAAATGGGACAAAAAACATAGCCAGGACACATGGAGTATTAATGACATATTTGGGGCAGTGAGAGATGTATGATGAATTTCAGCCTTACCATTCCTGACTGACTGGATCTCTATATGGGAAATTAACTTCACTAGAAGGGTCTGCAATGTACATCTGCCCATGGTATGCTTATGTCTGATTTTCCCTCTTCTTCATAGTAGTGTTGCTCTCTCAACTCTACTAGACAGCAGAATATTCCAAGAAAAACCCAGAATCTTCTTCTAGGATAGATAAGCTGGCCATTGACTGCTCAAGTCTACACCCTGAACAGTATTTCCTCTAGCTGATCCTGGATTGCAAGTGTGATGGCAAACACTCTGCCCTTATTCTAATGTGCTAGCTTGGGCCAGTATATATTTCATAACAAAAAGTATTTATTTGCCATTCCACATGTACAAATCACTTACATTTAGTTTCTCCAGAACATTCAGACAAGATCAGGACTATAAATGTGTTATCTTGAATTTGGTCTGACCACATATCCATTAAACCATTAAATATGATGTGAAATGACTTACAAATTTACTATTACTTCATCTAACCCATGATGTGAAATGACTGATCAGTTTACCATTACATCTTTACTCAATATTGGCGTTTCCTAATTTGCAAATTAAAGAAAAAAACTTTTGCTCAGTAAGTCAAAATCAAATAACGAGTTCTAGACGTGCACCAAAATAAATCCATTTCAGTGAGAACTAAATGGTTTGTGTCTAAGAATTATATACTTGGACAAATCCCAGAATAATCATCATAGTTATGGAATAAGAAAGAGATAAGCTTGCTGTATTAGAGGAACAGCTAACAGGAATGGTACATTAGTATTCAGACAGCAAATAATCTAATTTTCATTTTGAACTGAAAAAAATGTACAAGGACATAACTGCAGAAGATTTAAATTATCAAGTTGAGAAAATGCTGCAAAATAAATACATTTTTCCATTATAAGGATCAACAGTTGCCATTCTCCAATTAAAAAGAAATAGTTCAATCATTTACATATTTTTTGATCAGGAATTAAACATGATAGGACTTTAGGAATAAGAGATAGAAATTTAGTTAGACTGGATAGTATGGGATTTGCCATCCTCCCCCCAAAAAAAGCTCACAAAGGTTCATATGGCATTTCTATGAAATGTTATATAACCTTTAAAACCATTACTGCATATTTTTGCTAAGTATAGTCCAACCTTTATAGTACAGAACTAGACTTCCCCTGAGTAATTTTATCTGACCACAAGGACTTATTAACAAAAAAAAATAAAGCTGAAAAAGGCAGGTGCAGCTGTTAGACTTGAATTAAGTGAAGTTATAGCATAACAAACAAACTTCCCCTTTCTCTAAGAACAAATGGTAACACCCTCAAATTAAAAAAAACTTCTAAAGGACCAGTTTACTAAATCACAGAGAAAGACAAAAACACAGGTACCAGATGAATAGCTCGGTCTTCACCTCAGAGCCAATAGTATGTATAAAAAGTTGAACTGCCACAGTAGAAGGAAAATCCTTTATTGCAAGGACAAAGTGAACGCTTTCCTGACCTTTCAGTTCACTTCATCAGACTTAGTAAAACGTCCCATACCTTCCTTGATATATATACTTTCAAAGTAACCAATCAGTTAAGACAATTAAATATGCAAATTAAAATGTGAATGCCTATAAAACCATGTAGAAGGTAATTAGTGCTTTAAGGCTCTTGCCTTTAAAAATGGTTTCAAATAAGCAGTTTCATTAATGCCTGGGGGTTGTCTTAATTTAGTTGCAGAATCCATTTTTGCTCAGCCTCTTCTGTTCTATTTCTAATGTCATCCCCTCTGATATTTTCTTCCAGAACTTCTAAAACTAAAAATTTAAAAACATGGTGCATCCCTTCAGCTTCTACATGTTTAGCTAGGGCACTACTCTCCTTTTTGTTTACTATGTCCCTCATATGTTCTAAAATGCATTCTTTGAGCATTCTATTAGTCTTGCTCACATAAAAAAACTTTACAATATTGGCAAAAAATAAGACTATATTTCTAGTCCTGCAGTCTGAACAGAAATTAAATTCAATTCTAAACTTTTGCTGTGGATGTACAAAAGTGCTGCATGAGAAAATGTACTTACAAGCTCTGCAGTTCCTGCACATATATGTCCCTATCCTGTCTGATGTGTTCAGGGACGTATGTGTTTGGGTTTTATAACATAGCTGCCTTTTAAGTGATTTTTTGTTTGTAAATGAAAAGTGAGGTCCAGAGTCTATGACACCTTCAAGTTCTTTAGTGATTAACAATATGTTGCAGTTCTTACTAAATATAACAAATTGACTGACATCACTTGCATATGTAATGGGGAACCTAAGGATCTTATCCCTGAAGTCAGTTTCAGGGTTGTCTCTTGTAGTTTTTTCTGAGAAGTAGGGTCTACCTTTCCCTTGATGTCCGTGATATACTCCTTCTATGGTGGTGTCTATTTTTGTCTGGTTATGTCCTCTATCAAGTAGTTCCCCTCTTAACACTTCCATAGACCTCTCCAACTCATCATTTTTACTGTAATCTTGAGGATCTCAGGAACTGCCCTTTCATAACGTTTTTGCTAACAAATCTTGGATGTGCTGTTTTTATGTAATATGGAATTATTTCTTCTTGGTGTTCTATACAGGCTAGTAGCCATCTACCCCATTGCTGATTTTTTCACTAGGATATCAAGGAATTCTATCTGTTCATTTGAGTACTTACAGATACATTTTAAAAATGGTGTTGTCGTGTGTAGGTACTCTAAAAATCTACCCAGCATCTCTATTGAGTTTTGCCATAGAAAAAAAACATTTTATTAATTTACTGTGAGTGCCTATCTATTAGTAAACACTGCTAACTTTAATAGGAAATGTGGTATTAAAATCAAGCTTCACACAATGCAGCATAGCACATTTTTGTGTTTTAATTCAACATTGAGTACAAAGCCCATAGCAGGGCAGAATTAACAAGAATCAATCCATGTGTATCACAGGTGCAGCAAATGCTAATGTATTATGTTTATGTCCATGACTTGATTCTCACCATACTTTTAGATGCAATGCCTTTCTCAAGATTTTAATTATCAAAATATATTAACATATTTTCTTTTAATATCATCCAAGATAACATAGTTGGATCTTTAAAACAAATCTCTTGAAAAACAGAAACAAATAGCAACAACAAGCTGTATGCTATCATAGCATACAATAAATCACAAATTTCTTTCTTCTCAGATATTTACTTACACATATTAATGTTGTAGGTCAATCAAACTATCATCTAGGTCTTAAAAATCAGAAGGGGATAACGTTTTTTTTTAAAGAGTCCACCATGATTTTTCTGGAAAAAAAATAATACTAGTCAGATCTCAATATTTACTCGATGAAATGATTTATATACTCACACAAGTATGTTTAACTTATGAAACATGTAAAAATAGTACTTTATTGAAATGCAATCACTACTCCAATGTGTACATATGCACACACACATATACGTATACATACACACATGCTCACACACACACACACACACACACACACACACACACACACACACACACACACACACACAGGTGCGAGCACACACACTGCATTTGAATATTGTTATTTTACTGGCAATCACCATGGCGATAAATAAACCAGTATCTTTTTTTGTTTTTTTTTAAATATTTTTATTCATTTCCAAAAACAAGAAAACATGAATGCAGGTTATTTATGACAATGAAGTATTTACAAATTATATAAAAAGGTAGGCTAAAACCTCTAAACAGATATCAAACATTAAAACCAAAATAATGTATTTACAAGGGTGTCTATTGTTGACATATAATTGACTTTCTATACAATTGTTTCTTGATTATAATCTGCTGCAGTCATTATTCTCCAGTATTTCAGTTACTTTTTGCCATGCTACGTATAATGATATAGTTCTTTCAGTTCTTCCTTTAATAGTGTTCATTTCCAATTGCGATACTGCTGACACCATATTCATGAATTGCTTAAAAGTTGGAGAAGCTTTGGATTTCCAGTTTGATGTAATGTTCTTCCTTGCAATAGCTAGGAGAGTCCATAAGATTATATATTTTGTTCTTGGCACACAGTCGGGTACAGGTGCATTAAACAAAATAATAGATTTGGAAATCTGGAATTTATCATTGAATACCATTTGCAGAAAATAATTTATTTTATCCCAATATGATTTAATCAAATGACATTCTTAGAACATATGTTGCCAGTCTGCTTTTATTGATAAATCACATCTCCAGCAGCCAATATTTTTCTTAAACATAAGTTCCATTTTATGAGGGGTTACATAAGATCTGTGTATGAATTGCCATGTAAAAAGTCTCCAATGTAATGAAAGTGATGTCTGCTTTGGATAGAGAAGAATTAGTTTTTTATCTCTGTCATTTGGCACATGTCCATTAACTGATCTATAATAATTCCATATTTTGTCATTATTATGCATTTTTATTTTTTTGTTTGTTTTATAAATAGATGATAAGTATCCCTTTCCAGTAATGGGTTGATTCGTTAGTAATATTATATGTTCTATAAGGTTAGGAACATTTTGTCTTATTGATGGTGGCATTGTTTCTTGTTTGCTTAATATATACTGTCTTAATTCTTGTACATGTAACCCAAACTATCTTCCATATTTAATTTCTGTTTAATCTGGTCTATTGTCAGAGGTTTTCCAGAGTTTAGCAATTGATGCCAATATATTAATCCCTTTTCTTTAAGCATGCTGACTACTTCCATATTAAATGTTATTATATTACCTTGTATCTTAAGGCTCCCTAAAGCAATAGTTTAATATTGCATGGTTTAACAGATGTAAAATTATTTGTAGGATTCATAATTTCAAAAGAGTCATTTTGAAATCCATGAATTTGATGGGTTTCAGTTACTACAAGTTCAGGTGCAATGTATATTACATGTAATAGGATCATTTTCTAAAAAGTAATATCAGGAGTGGCTTTCTTTCTAAAAGTAATAAGTTCAGTTGATAAGCAAAAAACAATATTATCCTGTTTAATAATTTCACTAAGACTTAAACGATTTTTTTAAACTAAAATAATCTAAAGTATTTTACATTTATTTTAACATTTTGTGAGTCAAACTGAAACTTTGTTGGAATTTTTTTTTTGTCCACAGACTGGAATGCAATTGCTCATGAATGGACAAAAATATAACAGGTGTTCAATTTTGCTTTTATACTCTGCAAAAAACTCTGTAATTCCAACTAAAGAGTTTATTAGACATCTGTTTGCAACCTTAAATGTTTTCATATCTTTGTTGACTTTTATTATACAATTTATTAGGATGCCCTGCAGTAAGTGATCATTCTTTGTTTTTGTTCGAATTAAAGGACATTAACAAGTAATTCTACATTGGATGTGATACAGTAGTGTATGCTGCAGTTAGCCATTTCATTGCTGTCTGAGTAATATTTAAATTTCTATCACTAACTGTCTGGTGTTTCATGTAAGACAGCATCAAGCTATTTAAAAGTTCTACATATGGCTAGAGCAAAGACTGAACATTCCTTGCCTACATGTTCTGCTTCAACTTATGCTTGATAGATTTTGCTTGACTAAAATGCTCTCAGCTTTCTAAATATGGTCCTACTGAGAGATAAATCTGTGCGTTATAAGTGGCTAGTCATTTAAATGCTGCCCTAGCATGGTTTAAATGTACAGCTCACTAAACAATTGTCTGTTTCTCTGAAGTATCATATAGCTATTTAAAGTTTGCACACATGCTATAGCAAAGACAGCTGTATAATTTATCAGTCTGTCCTTATGTAAGTCATTGACCACAGTTTTTTTCTTGGACTAAAGGATGTCAGTTTTTAAATATACTATGGAATTGAACTGGAGCTATATTGTTTAAGTGGCTTGCCACATCAGCATTGCTTTGTTCTGATTTACAGCACTGCTCAATGGCTGTTGATGTCTAATGGGAGGTATTACAGCACTTAAACAGTATGCACATGCTACAGCATGTTTGCTTGTGGTACAGGAGTGAGTGGCTGATGTAAAAGAAAGACAAACATCGGAAAATTTCAAAGTCTATATTTTAAGTTACTTAAAACTGCTCATATTTATTGTTAACATCTCCTTACTTCTTGTGAATTGTTTTCTACATTGAGGTGGAAAGGCTCATTAAGATCAGAGTTGAGTAGCATGAAAAGTACAATTGTGTAAGTAAATTTACTGTAGCAGTAGATAATCTAATACATCACTGTGGCAGTAGCCTAAGTTATTTGTGTTATATCCTGACAAGCATATGACCAGACAGCCAGCTATCCAAAGCTTATAGGCATCTTCTGTGTACTCTTACTGCCAGGGGAATTTCATTTCAAGGAGGGGGTGTAACCATATTTATCAAGGATACGTACACAGGTTAGTGGCGCAGCATGAAACCTCTGAGGTTATCCATGTGCAACTAACATTGAGAAAATCTGCAATGCAAGTTGTGCAAATCCTAATTAAAAAATTATAAAAAAATTATTAAAAGTATAAATAAATAAATAAATAAATGAATAAGCGAGATATAAACAGAAGTGCTTTATCTAAACATTTAGTATCTCTTGATCAGTCCCATACCTTTAACTTTAAAGTGATAAGAGTGTGTAGAGTTAGGACCTAGGCTAGGTGATTTAAGAAATATTACTGAGCTAAGAGAGCTTAAATGGATTATTGAATTTCAAGTGGATCGGTTCCCTGGCTTAAATGATAGAGCATCAATAAAGCCTTACCTTAAAAATAGAAGTTTGAAATAATAATTTATGTATGCTTTTAATAATTTTTTAATGTTTTAATTAGGATGTGATTGAATGATTAATTGGTTAATTGTGTTGTAACTATAAGCTGAGCTGTGAAGAGTTTCTTTTGGTCTGAAGAAGCATCATATTAGATGTGAAAGCACTTACCTTTATTAAATTTTATGTGTTTTATACTTCGGCTGTGTTTCTTCACTACAAATCTATTTTTGCTGTTTGGACTTGTTGCAGTGAAATTCATCCACAGTGGCCTTCTTTTTACTGTTTTGAATGCAGATTGTGGCCTGCTACAGATCACCATCCATGACCCAGGAACACCACTCAACCTTTCTGAAGATACTGGAAAACATGAAGATCCTACCGAACACCCTGATATTGGGTGATTTCAATTACCCTACCATTAACTGGGAAAACTACTCAAGTACAAACTCCCAGGCCCAACGCTTCCTGGAATTCATCAATTCAAACACCCTGGATCAGCTGGTAAACTCCCCTAGAAGAGCTGAAAACATATTGGACCTGGTCATCACCAACATGGATGACAGGTGTTCCATACTGGAAGTCAACCCGTCACTGGTTAGATCAGACCATAAACTAATCACTCTGGATGTCCACACCCCACCACCACCCCCAACTAAGGAAACCATAGTAAAAAACCTTTCTAAAGCAAACTTCACCTTACTTAAGACAGAGGTGGTAAGTTTCACAGCCCACACACTAAAGGATAACGCTGCCCAAGATGCAAAAACCTTTACAAATGCACTCTATGAGCACCTACAAGGATGCATGGATTGTGCCATCCCTAGCAAAACCAAGACTCACACCTCTAAGAGAAGGAAACCAGCCTGGTGGACCCCTGCCATAAACAGGCTATACAATAGAAGGAGGAAACTAGTTCAGAAAAAAAGCAAATCCCAAGAAGGAAAGGCATCCCTGATCAGTATCAGTAAGAAACTAAGGTCCCTCATGAAATCATCCAAGGCTAACTTCAAAAGAAAAATAGCCAAGGATTCAAAAGATAACCACAAAGCCTTCTTTAGCTATGTTAGGAATCTAAGTGGCAACTCGCAGATATGCACTGAAGTAGTGCAAAATAGCACAAAGTATACTGAACCTACTGATATTCCCAACATCCTGGCAGACAGATTAAGTGCAAACTTCACCCCCCTCTCACCCCCAAAAGGGCCCACAACAATACCAGAAAAGTGTAGTGCTCCAGAAATCACAGACGCACAGGTGAAAACAGCCCTTTCAAAAGCCAAAAACACAGCATCAATGGGGCCAGATGGTGTCCCAGGCTGGGTCTTGCACAAACTACAGAACAAACTAACCCCCCCACCTAAACACGCTGTTCAACCTCAGCCTCTCCACCGGCTATGTGCCCATAGAATGGTGCACAGCAATGGTTATTCCACTCCACAAAGGAGGGGTCACAACTGACCCTGGTAACTATCGCCCCATAAGCCTGACTAGCCTGGTCTGCAAGGCTATGGAGTGCATCATCATGGAACTCATTAACAAAGACATTGGGAACTTCCAAACACTTGACCCAACCCAGTTCGGCTTTAAGGGCAGATCATGCCTACTAATCCCGATTGACTTCTTCGAGACGGTCATCAAGGCCATAGATGAGGGAAAGGTGGTTCACACAGCCTACCTTGACCTTGCCAAGGCTTCCAACACCATTCCCCACTCAGGTATTATAGAAAAACTCACCAGCTTGAACATAATTCCTTACATCATGAGATGGGTTGCCAACTGGCTTACAGACAGAACTCACACGGTAAGAATAGCGGGCTCCAGGTCCGACTCTAAACCAGTCACAAGTGGTGTCCCGCAAGGCTCGGTCCTGAGACCCCTACTGTTCGGCATATACTTCTCAGAAGTACAAGCAAACACAGGACGACTATGGCTAACCAAGTTTGCCGATGACTGAAAACTGGGAGCCATAATTGACTCTCCAGCTGATACGGACATCCTCCAAAAGGACCTTACTGAGACGGACACCTGGTGTCAAAGTCATGGCCTCAAGCTAAATGCCAAAAAATGCATAGTCATCCCATTTGGAAAAACAAAACACCCATGAATTACCACATAGGTGGCAGCCCCCTTAATACAGAAGAGGTAATAAGAGATCTGGGGACCTAGGTAGATAGTAATCTCTCCTTTGACAATCATATTGCCAATGTAGTTAGGAAATCCTACTGTTTGGCCCATCTAATTACTAAAGTGTTCGCATCTAGAAATAAAGAGATTATAGTGCCCCTCTACTCATCACTCATCAGACCCATCATAGAGTACAATGCCCCATTTGGGATGTACCTCACAAGACTCTTCCAACAGCTGGAAAGACCACAAAAGTACCTCACCAAGAGGATTACTGGCCCCAAACATATGTACTATGCAGCCCGACTGAAAAAACTCCGGCTGTACTCGGTGTCATATTGCTTACTCAGAGGTGATCTCTGCCTGACTTGCAAAGCCATGTCCAACTCAGAATTGATGGACATGCTCCACCTAAAGAAATCCAAGTCACTGTGAGCCACGCACTCTACTAAGCTAAACCTCACTACAACAATAAATAGAACATACTGGAGAGATAGATTCCTGTCACAGAGACTCCCCATGCTATGGAACAAAATTCCAAACTACATTAGGCAGAGCCCCTCACTAACACTCTTCAAGAGAAATCTTACGAGTGGATGGGTAACAGAAAATACAGCCCTGGGATCACTTCATTGTTTCTGCTTGACAGAGGATCAGTTAATTAATCAATGGGGTGGCGAAAGCCGACACACTCTGGCTAGGCTTATAAATGCCCTCGGGCAGATAGCCTAGAACCTACCTATGAACCTATATAAAGGACACCAGAGTGCAAAATGCTTCAGAGCTATCTTGCCACAAGAAGGCATGCAATTGCCTCAAAAGGGAAAAAATACTAGTAAATGAAAAACAAGAATGTCTATATGCAAAAGTGTATCTGCAAACGTACCCTGGCAATAGGAAACAATTACAGAAAGACAATTGGAGAAAAATGATGGCTACTGTGGCAGTGGCATATTACATCTACTGTTATGGTAAAATGTTCAACATTAGATCACTGTTATGGTAGGATAAGCTATTTGGAGAGTCTACCATAGCCTATAAACAAAATGTAGTGAGGAAAAAATTAAGAATCCAGGGGCTCTTGAAAAATTGTCCAGCAAATCATGAATCCAGCATGTAATGATTTGAAAAAGTATGCCCAGATGGCAAAGTTAATGTCTCCAAAATACTTCTAATGTTTATTTCCAATAATCCATGATAAAAGCTAAAGCTCTATTGGAATAGGCCCTAACCCTGTCTGGAAGTGCCTTGTTATGGTATGATTAGCAGAAAGAAATATCTTGAGACAACAATCTAGAAAATTGCCTACTTTGATGCTGGTTGTGCTTTCCTCTTAGTGTCATGGAAGACAAACAGCTGAACAGCTTTTCTGAAGGCAGGTTTGATTGTGTAGTATATGTGCTTCCTATGGACATCCAGAGTATGAAGATTTTTTTTTCTCCATTTTCTTTGGGATCATGAAAAAGACAAATAGATTAATATATCACCTCTGAGACTACTTTAGACACAAAAGTAGGTTATTTCTAATGAAACACTATCCTTCTGGAAAATGAGGTAATGTTGATTTGCCATAAGTGCTTGTAACTCAGATACTCTTTTAGGAGAAATTAGAGCAAGGTGAAAAGCAGTCTTCTTTGTTAAGAACCTCAGATCATCTTGGAGAGCTGGTTCAAACTGAAAACAAGACCAGGCGTTTCATGCACAAAGTTATTATCTCATAAAGGATCCACCTGCTTTCTAGATGGATGGATATCTAAAACCAAATTCAAAATCAACTTGACCTGAAGACTGGTAGAAAGGAGGTAGGGGTGGAAGATCCAAGATCAGACAAGTAGAAATTGTAAACAAATGACCAAAGATAGATGAGTAATAAAAGTCAGAGGTCAATAACTCAAATTTAACTAGAGGCAGCTGGGCCTTAAAAGGGTTTTGGTTAATGGAATGGCACCAACAAGATCTTTTCCACTTACACAGATATGATTTCTTGTAGAGGGTCTTTCACTCTTTAATACCAGATGACTGTCCACAGAAAAAAGGTGCCTAAAAGGTATACAATTTCTATCATCCAAGCAGTCAACTAAAGAGTTTTCAGGTTGGGGTATATCAAACAACCCCTGCCTTGTCTGAGTAAATTCAGCCTGTACAGAAGCCTGTGATAACTGCTCCTGGTCAGTTTCAAAAGTGTTGCCTGGACCAAAACATAGTCACCACCACAATCTAAGAGAGTTCTTCAGGACTTTCAGTAGATCACTGGATATCCAAGGAAGGTGTGGAAAATCATAGAGGAACATTCCTGTCAATAAGAATGAGAATACAACTTTCTTCCAGCACTGTTTGCAAGGCATCCTGGAGCAGAATTTGTTTAGTTGATTTTTCTGAGAGGAGGCAGACAGATTTAGTTGCAGTGTCTTCCACAGTCACATCAGTTCCTGGAACACCCCAGAGTAAAGTTTCCATTCATGAGGGTCTGTTCTGGTCCTGCTTAGCTTGTCTGGTACAGTGCTTTGCACTGATGGAATGTATAAAGCCTGAAGAGTCAGATGAAGAACAGTTGTCCACTCCAGGCATATCATAGCAAGTCTGCAAAGGGGTTAAGATCTGGCACCCTCCCTCTGTTTGTTTATGTATCACATCACTGTGCTGTTTCTGAATGCATGTAGAGTTCATGGAAACCAGAGATGATTTATCGCTTTCAAAGCATTTATTGCTGCCATCATCTCTTTGACTTTTATGCATTTTTATCTGTTGCATTTGTTCCACAGACATTGCACTTTCACCCCTTTTGGAAACTGTTCCCAACAGAAGGTCTGAAGCATCTGTTCAGACAGACTGCAGAGTAGACAATACAGGTCAGGGCAACACAGAATCCTCTGCAAGGGAGGGAGAGAATGACTTTCAGAAACCATTGCTTTGAAACAATCTGGTGCCAAAGAGGGGTATGGAGACATAAAGAGTGGGAGAGATTAATAGGTTGGTAGGGGAACTCTAAAGAGGCAAAATAGGCATTCTGATTCCCTTTCTTTTGTAGCCTCCTTCCCATTGCTTTTGATACCCTATCGCTTGGCACCTTGCTGCTTGAATCAGTTTTTGAGAAAGGGAGATGAGGTAGAAGGAAATTTTTTATTTTCCTTATAAGAGGAAAGTTGGAAGATTTAATTCATTCCTTGACTCAGCTTTTCCCTGTCATTGTACTTCAAAAGCACCTCATCGGTAGAAGGGCCTGACAGAACTTCTCCAGGGAAAATTTTAAAATGTCAGCATTAATATCATCAGGGACATTTTGAGAATGCAACTATGCAAATCTTTTCAAATATTTCCCAGGAACAGGAGCCCTGGAGATAGTAATAGCAGCATCATAAAAATATTTAAGGCATGTTTAATTACATGAGAAGCAGAAATAAAAGTATTCAAAGATTTTTTTTTACCTCAGAAAATGGAAGTTAAAATTTTCATGTTCCTAAAAGGCAAAAGTAAAAACTTTGACATGTGAACCCGTCAGTTTAAAATTCTGAATGTTAAAGAAGAAAAAGAACCTTCTTCTCAAATTTGTCAAAAGGTGTTTCTATGCTTGTCAGAGGGAATGGGATTGGCATTAGCTATGTATCCAGCAGAATCAGCTTTTGAATAAATTAATCACTGCAGAGTCTGCTTTGTGAATAGAAAACAAGTATCTGTGAGTCTGAGGTACCATTTATCACATTTCTTAGCGGCAGAAGGTTGACTGCCAGGTAAACTACAAGCTGTATGGGAAACATTCTTCAAAGCATATAAACCAGAAGGGACATCTGCAAGTTGAGGAATATCCATTTCCAACAAATCATAATATATTTGCTGGGTAATAGGAATATCATTCTGCTCCCTCTTAAAAATGTCTTTCTAGACTGTTATAATCAATTAGATGTTAGTTAGGTGAGAAGCAAAATAGTTGGTTGAAAGAAGAAAGCCTACTAGGAAAATATTAATAGATCGTTGATTCTTCTCTTTATTTAAAAAAATAATTTTCTTTATATATGTTAAAGTGAATGAATATGGACTATTGTAAATAGTTACTTTGTGTGAAATTAATATGCTGTGTTTCTATATTGCAGCTGATTAATATTTTAAAATTCTAATAAAAATAATAATAACAATAAAAGTCTTTCAAATTACTGAGTTCAAAAACATAAATATTCTGGAGGAAAATGTGAAATCAAGTTTTCAAAAAATACATTTTACAAGTGAAGAGAGCCCAAATACTGAACGTGCTCTCCAATCCTTTCTCATCTGATGCAAATTAGGGTCAAAACAAGAGCAAACTTTTTTTTTAATCAGTTGATAAAATGAGCAAAAGGAAAGCAGAAATCAATTACTTGACAAATCCCAAAAAGTATTTCCTGTTCATAGAAAAAAAGACAGAAGAAACCATCTCTCTCTTTATTTATTTATTTATTTTTACTTTCTGTTTTCTGTTCTTGTAAAAATCTCTAGAAAAAGACTCACCCAATGCAAGTACACTCTCCCGGGGCTCAGGATCCCTTTCTCCATCTAAGTTTTACAGTTACATCCACCCTTCCCACAAGATAGATTAATTTTCTCCTGGCTGTGAAAGGCTTCTCTGCAGCCACAGAAGACATTTCTATCACTAGGTTGCAAGTGGCTGCAGGTGTTTCATGAAAGGGACTGCAAAAAATGATAAGTGGTCCAAGGAACCAAGTCCAACCACAGCAGTCACCCAATGGTAGCTGTGGCAAAAAAAAAAGAGATGGCCTGACAAAGACTCCATGGCAACATTCCTCTTCTTTTACAAACAGGTGAAAGTAGAACCAAGGAGGTCAGTAACTGCTCCATAGGTCAAGCCATGAAGGAAGCCTTTAAGCCAGGAAGCAGAAACTGAAGGAGATGGTAAATCTCAAAAGAGCCTCAAACAGGTTGTAAGGTAAAAAACACAATGAAAGCCCCCCCCCCCACACACACACACACACCAAAACATTGAATATACTGCCACACAAAACTTAAGCAACTACTTGTAAGAAAAGTTCAAAAAGATTAAAATACCAGAAACGTTTACTTCACTGCTGGCTTACCAACTGTTAGTTCTTCATTAAAATGTTCTTTCTTCCATCACATAGGAAGATGGTGATGCAATCCCCTGTCTTTAAACATAAGACATGTCACAGTTTCAGAGATATTTAAGTAGTTTACTTAAATTTAAAATTTTAATTTAGTAGTGGACTCCTGATTTAAGAATATAATTTTTGCATTGGGATCTCTAATTAAGCAAACTTTTAAATGGCCCTTGGACGCAACAACATGGAATTATTGAATCATAGAAACCACAAATAATTCATGTTGCTTTTCAGTGAGGTAAATTACTGAGACAGAAAAAAAAAATGTTTTCTTCAGAAAATTGAGTTAGTGGAAGGTTTTTCCCATCAGAGAACATATCAACACAGCCCTTAAACATTGCTAGTCCACCATCAGTTCTATGAACCCTGCAGAAGAAAATAATTTCGGTGCCAAGAAAGCTCTCTAGCTTTTAGCACTGCCCTGTATATGGGCCAATGCTTAAATTCTTGGCAGGTAGTGTGTGTGGATGGAACCCTTATTCTTTGAAAAGCTGGCCAGTTGGTCAATCCCTTGAAAGGACATAATCAAAATAGTTTAGGCTACTGTAACAATGTTCTAATGCTGAAAATCAAATATGATGCATATATTTTTTAATCAAGTAATAGAGTTGTTTTAATGTGTTTTAAATAGTTTGAGCTTCTGGTTCGGAAAGCAGTGTTATCTAAAGCTTATTATTTTGATTTTGCCAATTTTAAACTGCTTTGCACTGTTTTGTAATGATTGTTGATTTACTTTTCCTAATGTTTTTTTATTTTTTGCTGTTACTGGTAAGAGATTACAATGAAAACAAACAGATTTATGTTTTCCTATGACAAATTTTCAATCTATTACAATAAATTCTCAAAGTTACTGTGCTATAACAGAGGATTATGATTAGGTCTCCAATTGTAATGTGTTTATTATGTGTCTGAGGCATGGATGCCAAGAAATTCAGCTCAAGAGCGAACCTTGAGAGGTGAACCTTGGGCATCCATGCTGAGTACACAATATTACAATCAGAGATCCAATCATAATTCTTTGTAGTGCATGGAAAAGTATCTGCTCCATGTACTACTAGATACATAAAGGTAAAATAACGACAACTGAAAATCAGTATAGAGAGGAATTGTCAAGGCCTAGATTGGAGAGTTTTTGTAAGAGTATAGTGTGGGATGCAGTGTCAAAAGCTTTAGATAGATTAAGAAAGAGAGCAGATGCAAGTTTGCCATAATTTCTCTTTGTGTAAAATTATTAATGAAGTCAAGGAAGGCGGTGGAAGTACTGTAGTGGGGGCAAAAAACATACTGGGAAGGAGAAAGGAGAGAATTTTGTGTGATATAGTGTAGGAGTTGGGTTTGAATGAACTTAAGTATTTTTGATAGGGGAGAGGATGGTGATGGAGCTATAATTGGTGATCATGTTCTGTAGAATGGCCACACCTTTGTGGCTGGGGAGAATGTAACATGTTTTCCATAGTAAAGGTTCATAAGATTAATTGATTGAGTGGTCAATTGGAACTGAGACAGGGTAAGCTATAACCTCTGCTGCCAATTTTAGATATCTGGCAGATATTTTGTCTTGTACTAGGAGAGTGGGTTTTAATTTAAGTAGTAGTTTTTTTATTACAGCAGTGAGCGTGGCAGGAGAGACAGAATATGAGGAATTGTTATACTTTACAATGTGTTCATGGCATTGTTTTATGTAAAGCTGTTGAGTAAGGAAAAGACTGAATTAAAAAAAAGTTTTATTTAAATTTATTATCAATGTCTAAAGGCTGTGTTGAATGACCAGGATTTAGAAGCTGATTTATGGAAAAATCAGAATAATTTGAAGTTCTGAAAAGGATTTATTTTTGAGGTTATTGTAACATTTTTGTCTGATTTAGTATGGTATTTGGTCCCATTTCTATGTTCTCTGAATTTCTGATAGTTTGGCTGAATATTGTTTGTGGTCCATGTTTTCTAGGAAGCATCAGCTTCATGTGTTGTTTTATGCTTTTGGGTGGCCAAATGGACAGATTATACTTTTTATCTAGGTAGGGCCATTTCATTTAGGATTTTTAGGAATATATTATTGAAGTGAGATGCAGCAGCATCAAAGGGTAGATGCTTTACTTCAGTTATCCTGTTTTAGTTATGAGATGAATGTGACTGTTGAAATTTGAGAGGTTACAAGACACATTAAAGTTATGTTTTCTTCTGCATTTGTGTTTGTTTTCTTATGGTGAATATAGGGAGATGGTCCCTTAAAGATTTTGAGAGAGTCCCATAGTTACAGATTTTACCTGGCATAGAAGTGAGTATCCAGCCTATTGTGATGCACGTGTTACTGTTATTGTTGAAGTGAGTTGGAGTGGTGATCAGTTTTGTTAGTCCAAATAGATTTATGGTTTGGGTGGGACTGTTAGTGGAGAGAGAGCGAACCAGTCAATACTGAACTCATTTAATAATAATTTTTCATGGGGGATGTTGGATGCTACCTAGCAGAAGAGCTCCTCTGCTGTGCTATGACTGTTTCCAGGTGAGATATAAGCTCCTATTATGCACATATTTTTAGTTGATTTAGTTTGACAGTAGATATGAGGATTTTAGCTTTGCTGAATTGGAGGGGGGTAGAGGTTATAGGTTGAGTTGTATAGTGTTTTTATACAGTATTGTGACTCCCCTCCTCTCTCATGATTTCTTTCTGCCCTGAGTATGTTATAATCTGGTCAGAGTGTCTCATTATCTTTTGTTTCATAAACTGTCTCCATTATTAATACAATGTTAGGCAAGCCATACGTGAAGTTCTAGTAACTTGTTATGGCTGCTTCGAATGTTAATATAGATGATAAAAAGAGAAGAGAAGCTTCTGTAGTACTGTATTGGAGAGAGAGGGTTGTTAAAGGTAGTAGGATGGAATGAGTGAGGGGTGGAGTTTGGGACAGTGTTAGGGTGTACTGCATTTTAAGTTTTGGGAGCTGTACTGATAGATTCTTTGTCATTTAAATCAGTTTTTTGGTTTTGGGATGAATTTGTTGGTTATGGGGCTGTGAAGGTTTTTATTATAGGTTGGTACTAGGCTATCTGCCCGAAGGCATTTATAAGCCTAGCCAGAATGTGTCGGCTTTCGCCGGCCCCTTAGATTAGTTCCCTGTGCATTGAATGGTGGGAAAGAGTGCATGAGCAATAGGATGTTATATGGGTGAGCATTAGGAAGAAGGAGACAGTGGGGACTAGTAAATATATCATGAATTGAGGGAGAGTGGGTGGGTTAGGTGTGTAGATTTGTGCAAGAAAGCTTAAATAAGCCTGTGTTAGCGATGGTAAAATGTTGTGATGGTACAGACTTGAAAATATATTATGTGTACAATTCTGGAGCCACTAATGTGTTTGTTGTATGAATTTAGAATAGAGTAGATGCAGTTTGACTGAGTTGGGAAGTATTATAGTAGTGGGTTAGCAGGTGGTAATTAGAGATGTGAGAATGTTCATTGATGTGAGCTTGCGTATCCTGAGTGAAGTGCAAAATTAAGTAGAACCTCTGAGCTAAGGATAGTTGCTTGTTTGAGTGGAGTGTGTGGCTTTAAGAGGTTGTCCAGATAATGAGAGTGGAAGGTTTGATACAGAAAAGATAAATTTGAGGATCTGGTGGGTGGGAGTGGAGTGATCCATCTGCAGTTGCTCTGTGGACCTGTAAGGTCTGCCCCTGCATAAGAAGGACTAGCAGGTAAGAGTAAAATAGTTTATATATTTATTTATGTTTGCTTGTCAGCTTCTGCTAAAGACAAGGGCAACACAAATTAAACAGATATCCCAGGGCAGTTAATTATATCCAAGTATGTTCACTTAAAAAAAAATCATATGGGACACTAAACAGTGCAATAGGAGACTAGGTGCCTTGTACAGATAGAAACAAAAGTATAAAAACCTCAGGGAAGCAGGGGGGGTTATATTAACTATAGCCCAGATAACTACAGAGGCAAAACATTAAACTACAGCTATGGCCTTACTGAACAGAACTTTTTAAGAATGCAAAAACAAAGAACACACACAGAAATAAAGGCTAATTCTTTCCACATTTCATGACTTATTTTATCTGACAGAAGTTCTGCAGTGTTTTATAAGTTCACTTGGCTAGAAGATGAAATGGTATCTGAAGGTGTATAGGTCTGGCCTGTTTGGCTCTGCCTTACATAAACTTATTTTGCATGATACAAGTTCTGTAAGATGTTGGAACTTCACTTCCCTGGAAGGGGAAATGGAAACTGAAGAAATATATGTGCTGCTTGACTGGCACTGTGTTACATAAACTTTTTCCACACTTGCTTCACTGAACATGTATTGGATGCCTGCAGAATAGCTTCAGCAGTTCCCTCCATGATAAATGCTCCACTATATACCCTTTTTATTATAGGCATGTCAGTTTCAGCATCATTTGCTAGGTGATATAATGCATCATTACTAACCTAATAATCAAAGCTATAAGGAATCTTTAATCCATAGACCCTAACAAGACTGTCTTGTAAAAAAGGTGCATCATGTCTATTAAATGTAGTTGATCACTTTGAAATAGACAGCAGAAGTAGTAGATGATGGTAATTCTATGCACGCCATTTGCATTGAATTGGATAAGGTTTTTAGCACTATAGCATTATTAACAGACTGGTCAAACTAAATATAAATTTCTATAAAACCTGCTGGATTGCCAACTGGATCACTTAGATAGATAGATAGATAGATAGATAGATAGATAGATAGATAGATAGATAGATAGACAGATAGATAGATAGATAATGTAACACTACTCTCTGTGAGACTTGATATTTGTGGTGTATCTCAGGGCTTTGTTTTGGGAATGCTTCAATTCTTCAGTTTGACATCTACTTCTCTGCTGCCAAATCTAACATAAAAGACGTCTAGCTGAGCAAGTTTACAGATGACTGCAAGCTTGGAGCTATCATCAGCACCAGTGAAGGCAGTCACATCATCCAAGAGGGACTAACTTGATCAAATTTGTGCTGTAATGATCATTGTATATAGCTTAATGCCAAAAAATGTGTACACTGTCAGAAACAGGAATTCTGAAGTAACCACCGCATAAACCCTACCTCCACTAAAGCAGATGCTGCCATTAGAGGATTAAGCCTTTTTAGAGATTCCACCAGTTGGATATGCTTACATAGCAAACTTAGACTAAAATCTGAAGAACATCATGATGGCATTATTCAATGCTTGTAGTCTAAACAGAAAAATGTCTGAAATTGAGGCAGTCCTCCAAGTCGAACACATGCGTATTTGTGTAGTTACTGAGTCATGGTTTCAGTGCAATGACAGCACTCCTTCTATCATAATAGTAGAATACTAGGCTATCAACTCAGGTGGGCATTTTTATCCTAGCTAGGTACCCCAAATAAAACTGGAATAGATAATGGCTCCCAAGTACTTTGTGGGTGCTGTGTATACTTGGGCAAATTTTGCCACTCCCCTGCTTACCACACCTGATACCCAGGCTCTCTAGGTTTAAATATCATGTGCTTGATAAAATTGAGGATTTGCCTTTAGATGGGGAAAAAACATGGTTTTGGAAACAGAGAGCTGGAATGGCAAGTCAGGTTAAAAAGGTCGCAAGGACAATCAAGAGGTTCCTTCAGCTCAAAAAACATAATCTTAGGACTTTCTGTCAACTCAGACAAAAAGGGACAAAGTCTATGATTTGTCATCTGTTTGTTGATCCCAAACGCTGACATTTAAGACAGTATCCCCCATAGACAGAAACCTGGTGGCATGGGTACCAGGTGTAGTAAGAGGCAATTGGCACAAGGACATGCAAGATTCACTACTACCATTTAATGGCTACTTGAAATGGGGTGGAGATTAAACTAAACCCTAGAGATTAACTCAAGCAACTGCCACTCGGACAATTATTGCTCAGATTTTAAGATTTTTAAACAGATCCTCACCAATAGGTTTTGAAGTGTTTTATAGGTAAATCAAACAAACCACATTGCTGTTAACAAAAATGATCTGCTGAACCACCCCAGGCAATACTGCTTACATGTGATAATACTTACCCACCACAGCTTTTTTGATAGGTTCATAGGTAAGTACTAGGCTATCTGCCCTTAAGGCATTTATAAGCCTAGCCTGAATGTGTTGGCTTTCGCTGCCCCCCTTAGATTAGTTCCCTGTGCTTCTGCCCAGCAGAGCCATTGAAGTGATCCCTGGGGTAAACTTTCTGTTCCCCATCCACTCGTCAAGGTTTCTCTTGAAGAGTGTTAGCGAGGAGCTCTGCCTAATGTAGATTGGAATCTTGTTCCAGAGTATAGGACGTCTCTGGGAAAGGAATCTATCCCTCCAGCACATCCTATTTATTGTTGTGGTGAGGTTTAGATCCCTAGAGCATGTGGCTTTTGGGGATATGGTTTTCTTTAGTTGAAGCATGTTCATCAATTCTGGGTTGGACATGGCCTTGTATGTTAGGCATAGATCACTTCTGAGTAGGCGGTATGCAACTAAGTACAGCTGGAGTTTCTTCAGTCGAGCTGCATAGGGCATCTGTTTGAGGCCAGTGATCCTCTTGGTGACGTACTTCTGTGGTCTTTCCAGCTGTTGCAGATGTCTTGTAAGGTACATTCCAAATGGGGCATTGTACTCTATGATGGGTCTGATGAGTGATGCATAGAGGGGCACAATGCCCTCTTTTGATCTGGATGCAAATCATTTTTTGATTAGGTGTCCCGCATAGAAGGATTTTCTAACCAGTTTGGCAATGTGATTATCAAAAGAGAGATTACTATCTACTTGGGTCCCCAGATCCCGTATTACATCTTTCGTATTTAGGGGGCTACCACCTATGTGGTAGTTTGTGGGTACTTTGTTTTTTCCAAAGGGGATGACTATGCACTTGTTGGTATTTAGCTTGAGGCCATGGTTTTGACACTAGGTATCTGCCTCAGTGAGATCCTTTTGGAGGATGACTGTGTCAGCTGGAGAGTCAATTATAGCCCCTAGTTTGCAGTCGTCTACAAACTTGGTCAGCCATAGACCTCCTGTGCTTGCCTGTACCCCTGAAAGGTATATGCTGAACACAGGAGGCGTCCTAGGACTGAGCCCTGGGGAATGCCACTTGTAACCGGTTTAGAGTCAGACCTAGCTCCCGCAACTCTTACTATGTGGGTTCTGCCTGTAAGCAAGTTGGCAACCCATCTCATGACGTAGGGGTTTATGTACAGGCTGGTGAGCTTATCTATAATAAAATAATGGGGAATGGTGTTGAAAGCCTTTGCTAGGTCTAGGTAGGCTGTGTGGACCACCTTTCTGTCGTCTATAGCCTTGGTAACTGTCTCAAAGAAGTCCATCAGGTTTAGGAGGTGTGATCTGCGCTTAACAAAGCTGAACTGGGTAGGGTCCAGTATTTGGAGGTTTCTAATGTCTCTATTAATGAGATCCATGATGGTAAATTGTTTTTTTTTTTTTTTATTTTTGATTCTCTGATTGTTGTAGGTTTACTTTCAACTACCCTAGTGCCAGTAATCTAAAAAAGCTTTGGTTCAGGAATGAAATCATTTACTTTAATACTGGATGGATATTTCAATTAGTTAACTCTTCAAAAAAATTGGGCATTCTTATTTTACTGTTTTTATTCAATCCACTTTAATTTCAGATAGATTCACCATATAGATAGATGACTCTGGACTTAAAAGTAGGCACCCTTGATTCATTGCTTATGTTGACTTTTTTTTTCATTTTTATAATAGCATTGTGAATTAGTCTTTTTCTTTAACGGGAAGATGAAGGTGAAGAACAGACAAAACAGTATGTTACTAATATTCTAATTAGGGACTTGGCCTCCCTCCCAATCACCTGGCCTAACTATTATCCAATCCATAACTTTTATTCCAGTTAGGGACTTGGCATCACCTCTAATCAGCTGGTTGACTATTAGCCAATCCATGACTCTTAGTCTAATTAGTGACTTGACCTTCCATCTAAACAGCATGCCCAAATATAAGCCTATCAGGAACCATAGCCTTACCCCACAACATTAAGGGCTATTTTCCACCACACCACCTTGTTTAGGGCTATTTTAAGAAATAGAATGGTTATATTTTTTTTTCAGAAAGAAACATGTATTTGATCAAGTCAGACAAATGAAAGTACTCATTACTTTGAATAAATAGAGCAGCCTAAAGTTCAAAGAAGGATTGCTTCATGCATTTATTGCTTGATTTTGAGAATATGTACATTCTACTCTGGTTAGATTCTGACTACAAAATATTTACAAGAGTACAGAAGTGGATTATCTGAAACAAAGAGACTTTCCCTTTTGATTTTTCTTATCCAAGTCAGCTGTCCACATATAGAGATGGATTTGTAAAACAATGCACTAATAAGGGAAATTTTAGGTTCTTGTTTAGTCACTAGAAAAAGATAGTGTGTGTGTGTGTGTGTGTGTGTGTGTGTGTGTGTGTGTGTGTGTGTGTGTGTGTGTGTGTGTGTGTGTGTGTGTGTGTGTGTGTGTGTGTGTGTGTGTGTGTGTGTGTGTGTGTGTGTGTGAGAGTACACATTTCTGTGTATATATGTGTGTTTTGTCAGTAAGAAAGCTTTTGTAAAAAAAAATGTTCTCAGTAATAATTGAGCATAATGGCCCTGATTCCAAAAGGCTTGTTCTCAGTCTAAGTGACCGTGTATACTGAGAGCAGGATGAAAGCAGGTGTTTTGGAATCCGGTCCTCATAGTAAGCCTTTTTATAGATATGCTTTACAGCAAAGTAAGTCAGGTATGCTGACAGCAGGTATTTTGGGGTAAGCACAGACTTTATACTGAGAGCACCTTTTTGGAATCTGGCCCTGTATGTATGGAAACGGAAAATGTGAGCAGACAAAATTGCTTCATTTTTGTTTATTAACTGTTGCCTTCTCATTTATCATTGCCTAAGATTTAATGTATGGTTAGTCTATAGAAATACTTGCATTACACAGTGTGACTTGCCTGATATGGATTAATGTAATAAAATATACTGTTACTTCTCTGTAGCAATTCAAACTTCTTTGAATTTTTTCTTACTACTTTAGTAGAAACAAGTTGTTAAACTTGTATTTAGGAAAATGTGGAATATATACATACTGAATCATTAAATGACTTTTACTACATCACTTACTAGATATTATAATATGTTTAAATGATCCTCTGTGTTATGTATAAGCATACCTAGTAATAAGAATAGAATGAGATATTTAAAGAGGTCAACCACAATAATCAGTCAAATATTTCTATTGAGATCATTCATGCTAAATTATTATGTGTTTATTTTCTGCAGATTAACAATGCTAAAAAGTTTATTGTTATACAATTGTTGAATAGCAACTTCTTTTTTGCTTAACTACAAATGTCTAATATATTTTTAAAACATTCTTTTATTGCACCAAAAGTAGCTTAATCAGGTAAATAACCACTATTTACAACAGGCAAAGTTCAAGCTCATATGAACATAACAAGGAAAGAGAAATACAAGGATGGAAGACTAGCAATAATAAATTAATTACTACAAATATAACTTGAATCTTGCTGTCAATATCCAAAGTAATTATACTTAGAAGTAAGAGGTTGAACTTTGATTGTGTCAGCCTGCTAAGTGTAGGTATTGTCACAAAAATAAAGAAAAGAAAAAAAAAGTTGCTTAAGTGGGTAAACTTTAGGAAGAGAAAACATTCCAATCTTAAATGTACCTAGAACAACAACATTGTCAAAAATTTAATAAAAAGTATTTGAAATCATCTGTGAGGGAATTTGTACCTTTTCATCAGGATTTCACATGGAACTTTCATAGATTGCTTATCACACGTTTATATTATTGAGATGAGTCCATTCTGTTTTGTTTTGCTAATATATAGAGAAGGGTTATCCAGCTGGAATTCCATTCTTAGTTATTTGCTTTTGTTGAGGGCCAAGAGGCATACCTATATATATGCTGCAAAAGAATCATAGGTCATTCCCTGGGGAAAGCCATCCAATGTTTGCTATAAAGGAAAAACAAATTACTCTGATTTAAGTAAAACCTGATTTGCCAGTTTTATACATACATATATATATATATATATATATATATATATATATATATATATATATATATATATATATATCATAAATATGAAGAGAGATAGTCCCATTTTTAAAAATATGTGTGATTTATTATCATTACCTAAGAGGGAAGTTAGTATTTGGCTGTAAGGTATTTGGAAGTGAAATGTTACAGGCCCTATTCAACTTAGATACTAAAACTCACAAACACAAAGTGTATGTTTGAAAGCAAGTCTTACAACTGTACTTTAAGGCGTTGTATATCACACAGATATTGGAGGATTGGATGCCCATTGTCATAATGACTAAGGTCTTTGCTTCCCATGTGCAAGGTATAAAGTTCAATCCTGACCTCTGACCAATGCCTGTTTGGTGGTTGCATATTCTCCCAAGGTCTCTGAGGTTCCTTTCACCTCCAAAGAATATACTGTGTTTTCATCTGAAATCCTACTGCAAATGGAGCTCTGGTCAGCAGCACAGACGTTTGATGTTGCACTATAGGGAATAACTGTATAGACCTGCTTTGTTTATCTGCTGTCATGTACAGTATCCTCAAGATAGGAGAACATGGATCTCAGATTCCATGCCATGGTAAGGTTAGACACTTCATGTAAATATATGGCTCTAGGTAATCTGGTTATGTTGACTAATTGCCAACATGGACATGGGTATCTGACAGTGATAAGTGGGTGGAAGACTCGGCCTACTTGGTGGGAGGGGTGTATGTACCCTTATTGCCTGCCATAAAGCTCAGGACCCTGGATCAATACAGTACTGGCCAGCTGGTGTTCAGTTGCCTAGAATTGGTCATAGATCTGTTGAGCAATGAGCAAATCAATCAAACTGCCAAACTCTCACAAGTTAACTGATGAGGCATGAAGTGGAAGTAGTGTCATGATGGCAAGGAGGCTCCTAAGTATCAACAAAACATGGTAGAACAGTGCAGCAATGCCACTTTGCTTGGATTCAGAGTCTACTACTCAAGAGAAGGACAGGCTACAAATGGTGTGGAAATTGTGGTGAGGGAGAGGCTTCAGAATACAGTGAGGGATGTTATCAGAATTAGTGGCAGAATCATTACAATCAGATTACAGTGTAATGATAGGAGAGTATTGATAATCTCAGTCTATGCCCCACAGCGGGTCCACTTCAGTAGACCAAATTTATACTTAACTGCAGATTACCGAGAAGACAACACCGAAATTGCAATAAACCAAACCATCGCATTACCAAACTTTTTTACAGGAAAAAAAGACACTTGGACAACATTTAACAAAATAATACAGCAAAGTATGTCAAACCCACCCAGAGCCCCCATAACTAAATATGCTAACTTTGTAACTGCACTACAATGGGGAAAAGGACAAATTTCACCATGCTGTCCAAGTGTCTCCGTTCCAGGTACAAAAACTGGTAATGTTCAGGTTTAGTTTATTGAAAGTTCAGTGTTGGTGTCTCCAAAATTTGCAATTCAGGTAAGTGTAAATTCAGTCTAACAAAGTAGTCCCCCACAGCAGTGCTTTGATAGTGAGGAAAAGAGTGCATCCAGACAGCAGTTGCATGTCCTACTAGATAAAGCAGGACAAAAGGAACTGGTGTTCGCAATGAGTGAACTGAATGCACATATTGGGAATAGACAGAACAGGATATGAAAACTGCCTGGGTTCACTTGGGGGGATGGGGCAACTGGAATAAAGGAGAGGCCATTTTAGACTTTGATGGCGGCCTACAAATGGTTCTGAAGGAGAGACATTCACAAGATCAAATACACAAAGTGGCCAACACACAACTCAGGTAGACATTCTCCTAGTAGAATGAATGATTGCAAAGTTGTCCTACATGAAACAGTTGGCCCACAGCATAAACCACTGTCTGCCACAATGAGCTGGAAGTAATGGTCACACAAGCTGAAGACCTGTAAGTTGACTGGAGAGAAAACACAACTGTTCAAGGAATTGCTCATGGCTTTAGCACATCAAGAATTAGAGGAAATAGGTGGAGTTGAAGAAGAATGGCAGCTCCTCAAATCAGCATGTTTAGTGACTACAGAACAGATAGCCAGGCAAGTGAGGTATGGAAATAAGGTCCATAAAAAAAAGCTGGTAGTGGAATGCAGAAGTCCAATAAGTCATTGAAAGAAAGAACAAGTGCAGGAAAATGTGAGAGGTCCATAAAAAATCCAATTTATGAAGGAATACTGGTTGGCTTACAAACAGGCTAAGACAGGAGTTGAAATAGCAAAAAAACAAGGCATCAGAGGCATTCTACCATCTTCTGGTAAGTATCTTATTGGACAACACAAAGATGTCCCCCTCCCCTCCAACCCACACCTTTAACTAGTAATCTCCCCACTGCCTTCTCTTTTTCTCCTGTACCTACCTCCAACATAAAAAAAACTCTTAACTAAACTTAAGCTGACCAAATTAGCAGCAGAGAACCTTCCAAGTGAATACCTACAAATCGCAGCTGATGCTCTGGCCTACCCAGTTTCCATCTTGATTAACTGATCTCTGTCAGAAAGTTACATTCCCACACTGTGGAAAGTATCACATATAATTCCCCTTCACAAAGGCAGACCCTCCACAGAACTAACCAATTACCGCCCCATAGCTATTCTCTCCACTCTCCAAAATACTAAAGAGATGCATACACTCTCAGGTCTCAGACTACCTCCTTACTAACAACCTCCTTTCCAATACTCAGCATGGTTTCCGACCAAACCATAGCACCACCACTGCCTTACTCTCCTTTACTAACACTATCCTTCAGCATAAAAACAATGGCTATCTCTCCTTTGCTACTTTCCTAGACCTATCTAAAGCATTTGACATGGTCCCACACAAACAACTTATCTCTGTCCTCAATAACCTCTCCTTCTCACAATCAGTCACTAACTGGTTTCAGAGTTACCTGTCTGACTGCCAGCAATCCGTTGTATGGCAGAATGACATATCTCCCCAACTACCTGTCTCCATAGGGGTTCCCCAAGGATCCATCCTTGGACCCCTACTCTTCTCTGTTTTCACCAATAATCTAGCCTCTGCCACCAAACATGGCACACTCATACAATACGCAGATGACTCAACCATCATCTGCTCAGCCCAGTCCCTACCCAAACTGCAAAAAGTCACACAGGAAGCCTATTCCTCTGTTGAAACTTGGTTATCTGATGCCCAATTAATACTCAACCCAAACAATACTAAACTACTCATCTTCCAACCCACCAAACATACTCAAAACAACTCTCACTTTAACATCACAGCAAAAGACAACACCATTGTATACCCAACTGAACACACCAAATTGCTAGGAGTGAAAATAGACAATAAACTAAAATGTGACATTCACATATCCATGACCATAAAAAAGTCCACACAAAACTAGGAGCGTTATACAGAAATAAGCAACTTCTCACCAAAGCAGCAAAGATTTCAATAGCAAATTCCCACCTTATCTCCACCCTACTTTATGCCTCTCCAATATATACCAACCTAAGACAATGCAATCTAAACAAGCTAGAGACCTGCTACAACAAAATCGCCAAATTCACCACCGGGGCATCCTACAGTAGTCACCACTGTCTCTCACTTGCTGAAGTGGGCTGGCTTGAACTCCCTCACCTCCTTCAATGGTATCAACTCTCACTCACCCACAAACTAGTAAACCATCCACTAAATATCCAATCCCTCCAGAATCTACTCCAACCCTATCACACCACCAGACCACTAAGATCCAGCAACAAAAATCACTTGCAGATCACTAAAGCCAATAACTCTGCTGGTCAAGCACTATTGTCTTGTGCCATAGCCAAATTATGGAACTCCCTCCCACCCACAATTACCTCCATACCATCATGCACCCACTTCAAAACGTTATTAAAATGTGCACCTAAAAACATGCTGGCTATGCCCTTGCAACTCCCACTCTAATAATAGCCACCCCATCCAACCACTACCTTTCTTTCCACTCCACTAACTACTTTGATTAGAGCAAGCTCAGATGCTCATAAGCCTAGTACTTATTATACAGCAGGGACTTCTTATTGTAACATTTGTTAATGTTTGTTATGTACTTCACAGATAAAGACTCTAGTTGTCTACTGATGTACTATGTTCTTCATCTATAAATATGTTTTAAGTAATTGCTATGTAAATTGTTAATCGCTATGTAATCCAATGTAACTACTGTCTGTTTATTTTAACTGCGGAGCTTTTCTCCCCAGGCCTCTGCTGAAAATGGGCCTACGTCCAGTCGGACACTCCTGGTCAACAAATATAAATAAATAAATACATAAATAAATAAAATGTTCTATCAGGTTGCAAGGCAAATACAGAAAGATAAAGATAAGGAATGCCAGCAACAACTTGCTCACTAGTCCACAGAACATCAAAGACAACTGGAAAGAATACTTCTGACAGCATCTGAATGAAGAAATCCTCACAATTCTGTACTGCCTTAGACACAGCCTACAGTGAGAGGAGAAGAAGAGGAGCGCCCAAGTAAGAACACCACTAAGGAAAATGAAGTGAGGGAAAGCAGCAAGCTCAGATGAGGTTATAGAAGATATCATCCAGATGTTGGGTAAGATAGGGGCATACCTCTCAGCTGTCCAGATTTTCAGAGAATGTCCACACTGTTGCTTTGTATTTTTGGTCTGTTGCTCATAAAATTGTGGTTTTCCTGGCAAATCATTGAGGACTGAAGTCAGAAAATAATATCAGACATTTAAGTGTCAGACTTCATATCCTTCAGAAAATTCATGCTAATGCAAAACTGGTTAGTCTATCAACTTTCTAAGTTTGTAAGAACAATGTTTAAAAAGTGTTCTTATTTTTGGGACTTTGTCCTTCCATTATTTGTGGCTTTTCTAGATTTCTTGCTCTAAGAGGTTGAAAGGTATGGTTAGGGAAAAATGGCCCCTGAGGTTACTCATGGTAGTATGGAGAGAACAAAGTAATCTAGAGGACTGGCGAATAAGCATATTAGTGCCAGTGTTCAAGAACAAAGGGGACATTCACAACTGTGGGCAGTACAGAGGTATCAAACTCTTATTATACTGCATGAATATTCTGGACAGGGTGAGTGATAAATGAATACACAGAGTAGTATAAAATAAGATGGGAAATGAACAGTTTGGATACAGCACAACTGACCAATGGTTTACAGTGAGACAGATACTTGAGAAGAAGCTAAAAATGAGGAAATAGTCTAACTGGGTATTCCTAGCCGTAGAGAAGCATATGACATGGTCCCGAGAAAGGTGATTTGGGTAGTTCTGCTGTGGTTAGAAGTCCCAGAAACATTGGTAGTATTAGTGCAAGCTATGTTCAAGAACCCAATGACTTAAGTGCAAACATTGTTTGTTCTCACAGAGAGGTTGCCAGTTGGAGCGGGATTGAGTTGGGCATCAGGGCTCAGCTCTGAGCCCACTGCTGTTCATACTCATGATAGACTACATCAGCAAACAGGTCAGAGGGGACAGATCAACAAAGTTGCTTTATGCAGATTATGTGGCATTGCAGGCAGACTTTCAGCGAGAATGTCAGAGAAGGGTAGGGGAATGGTACTGAAACTGAAGGCAGAGGAGATGAAACTGATATGGACATAAGACAGTTATAATGGCAGTAAATGGGAGAAATCACAAGAATCTGAAATTGAGTTAGAACTTAAAATAGTGGAACATGTTAACAGTGTCAAGTATCTTGGAAGGGTGAATGAGGGAAAGGATGTCTGAATAAGGAGGTCAAAGCTAGAATCAGAGAGGCTGCATCTTACTGGCACACAGTGTCAGGGCTAGTGTGTGACAGAAAAATGCCAAAGCAGCTGACAAGTAAGGTGTACAAAACAGTTGTGTGACCAATACTACTGTATGATACAAAACTTAGACAGTAAAGCCAGAGCAGTTGTGGAAGCTAGAGGTGAAGGAGATGAAGTGCCTGAGATGGGTGAGAGGATGCACACTGTGGGACAGATGAAGAAGTGAGGACATCAGAGCAGAAACCATAGTTGGTTGAATTGCAGCCAAGGTCAAACAGAGTAGAGTGCTGTGATTCAGACACATGTGCATGAAAGCAGAAGACAATCTGGTGAAGAAGATTTGGAATAGACAGGAAGAAGACAAGAGGAAACAATGCCAGCCAACAAAGAGGTGGATGGGATGTGTGAGAGAAGACCTGCAACAGTCAGGCATTAGTGCCGAAGAAGGTAATAAAGTGTCATTGAAGAGGAAGAGATGCAACAAGCCAACCCTGTGTAGAAAATGGGAGACAGGCAGTTGATATTGGTGTTGATAACCTAGGTTATGGACAGACTTCTTTTGTATAAAAGGAAGTCAGAATCTCTTTAAAGTTTTAAATAAACTAGATAACTGGATTAGACTTCACGTGTTCCATCTACAGCTAATAGAAGCAGCATTCATAGACATCCTTAGAGCCTAAATAGTGAGACTAAAACTTAAAAACTTATGATCCATAACTGCAAAGATTCAGTGATGAAGAAGTCGGGAGGAGGGGCAAAACCCAGCAACCTGAATTCAGTGAATGTCTGAAGGGAAAGGTTGGATCTGGTGGCCCATGTGATTGTCTTTATACCATCGTCAGTTTGAATACACTTGAGGGCAAAATCAAATCATATGAAAATAATCAGTATTAGGGGAATAGGACCAGCAACAGTCAGTGTCAGCCCATCTTATTTTTGACAGACTGGATGGTGAGTGTTGCCAATGATGTATTAATTTGGACATAGTCAAATGCTGTAGGGAGGTTTGGTTGCAGGGGAGCTGCCTTTTAGAGTCATGGACCATTGCTGAGGAATAATGTGTAGCACGAATTATCTTGTCCAGCAGTTTAGGATAGCTTCCGATGAGAGCATAGGGATAGCAAAATATTATAGAGAAAATGTCTAACATTGAGTAGAAGTGATCATTTTTATTTTAAATATACAGCTGATATATTAAATCACACTGACACTACAATGAAACAACTATCAATGCCTAATTTATTTTACTGTACAATATACAGGTACAGTACACATTATGAGATATATTACATTTATGAAAAAGCAAGTATTTTATTTGCAATAATAAGAAGGGGAAAAACCATAAAACATAGAATGTCATTATTGTGAAATAAAGGACATTGGCTATGACTCAATTTTTAATTAATTGCAAAAGTGTAGGACACGATGATATTTCCTGATGATTAAATGCCAGATATGTAGATAATTAAAAGGAAGTTCTTATTAAAGCAGCCTGATAAATAGAAAAAAAGGGCTAACCATTGCTCCATATATGGCATTTACAACTTCAGATTTATTAAGCAGACTTAAAGATTAGAAAGGAGAAAGCACTCGCATGAATTCGTAATGTTTGTTATTTACGTAATAACAGACAGAGAATATCTGCACAATTTGCACAAGAAAAACATTTTTGCATTAAGTAATGAATCATAAAAGGACAGCAGAGGGAAAGGAAAGTGAATGCCATGTTTAATACAGAAACTGAGAATCTGTCAACAGAGCAAGGCTTCTTCACTTTCTACACCTGCCTATATGAATATTATTGCAATTTTTTAAACAATGTACTGTTTTCCCTGTGTCAGGTTAGAATTACCTGTCCTATACATTTATGAATGTTACTAAACATTTAAACAGGTGAAACCCTGACATACTTCAGAAAAATAGAGTATTCCTTCTTGCAGGATGGCTCAGTACATTTTGTCACTGTTCAAACTTTTAGACAAATAGTACTGTAATAAATGAGGAATGGCAAACAGAGATCTATATGCATCAGTGATGGGTTATTGTACTTGTATTACCTCTTTATGTGGTACCTACCCCTTGAAACACATATTAGGCTTCCTATTAATATGAGCACTTCAGAACATACTTGAATTTTTCACTTACACTATAATTATGAGATAATAATAAGGCTTAAAAACTGCCTCTAACTAGTGTAATAGTTTGCAAGCCAGAGAACGTTATTAGAGAACTTGTGTTATTATGCATTCATGAGCCAGTGCATTGAGACTTGTTTTTCAGGATAAATCTATATGCATCCCAACAAGCCTTGTTAATGGTCTGATTTTCAAATATCCATGTAAACAAAGTAGTATATCGGAAAAGAAAAATATATGTACAAATGTGTGATGAAAAATGGAGGTATTTAAAGAAAAGTTGGGATTCTTTTTCCAGTATAAACATAATTGTTTCACTGATTAGATTATAATGCTAAGACAGTCTAGGATTTTATGCGAGAGGAATTTATATTGTATGCTCTGTGTCTTTTCTTTTGTGAATACAAGAGAATATAAGCAGATGTTTAGACTCTCTATTAAAAATTGCTAATCCAAAGTAAAAATTATGAATTTGTTGCAGAAGGAAAATGAGAACCTCAAAGGAAATGAAATAAATATAGTACTATAGGTGGAATCAGAGTGAATAATGGGTTGCATGTCAGGCAAAGGGTTTGGATATCAAGAAAAACCTATCAGGTTTAGAAATCAAATGAAATGTCTTTTTTATCTTTCCAGTACTTTACTGCATTGGTTATTACTGTGCTGTAACATGGAGAACCCTACTCTCAATCACTGGCTAGATGACTGTCACTCAGAATATTAAAATAAAACACTACTGATGTCCTATCATTGCAGCCAGCTCGGAGAAGAGCATGACGGTAACTGCTTTTTCTTCACCTTCTCCTTCATCTTAGAGTTTGTGCTATCTCACTAATACACACACACACACACACACACACACACACACACACACACACACATATATATATATATATATATAGGTTCACTATGACACTCTGAAATTCCAAAATCTCGAGTTTCAGAATATCGAGTTCAGAATCTCGAGAAGAGTATAGGAGTATATGGATGCTTGCTTTGGCTGTAATTCAAAATTGTTTTATTTCATACAGTTGAGTAAGATGACAACAATCTCTTTCTCTATATATATATATATATATATATATATATATATATATATATATGCATACATACATATACCTATACATATACATCATATAAATATGGGTGTACCTGAAATGATTAAACAACATAATCTCACAACTCCCTCATCTTTCACTTGGCCATCAACTTCCTTTACAGTGTAGTATGTGTCATATGTTATTGCATTTCTATTTGTTCTAAGACTATGTAAAACAATGAATAGACCTTGGTAATATGCTTTATTTTTATTATTTTCATTCAAACTGGATAAGCTTTCTTATGTTGAACTTCTGCCCTGCAACACATACATTATATCAGTTTGTGGGGTTTTGCTACAGATATATATATATATATATATATATATATATATATATATATATATATATATGTATATATATATATATATATATATATATATATATGTATATATATGTATATAATATATAATATATATCAGTACTCTCTTGAACTGGATAATCACATGAATGTTTACCAAGTGATTGTGCTTAGTCTGGAGCTATGTTACAATAACTTGTACTATACAGCTCTATATATATATATATATATATATATATATATATATATATATATATATATATCTACACACACACACACACACACACACACACACACACACACACACACACACACACACACACACACACACACACACACACTGCATTACTGTGGTTCTCTTTCAGTAAACCTCCTGCTAACTTACTTTCAGCTTACATACATAAACCTTTTTACCATCTCTCTGTTCTTAAACTTCCCTCATATTCTCTTGCTCTGACTCACTGTATTCCTTTCTTCATCTCAGTTTATAATAAGTGTTAACTTTATTGCCTCAATATAATATGTCATTTTAGTAGAGTTTTTGTCTTTTCTTTCCTTTTAGAGTCTGTGGTCACTACATCCAACCCTGATACTGCAGGTGTACTGCCATAAGGGCCGTCCATCTCCCAATCATTTTCAATGAGAATTTTGTCTTGTATAATATAAGAAAATTTTGCTTGAAAAACCTTGATGTATATTAACTTCAACTAGTCAAATATCTAACTCTGCTGGCAATTGGCTTTAACACCCACAACACAAAAGAGCAGAAAATATACTCGAAGGGGCCACTTACTAAGCTGGCTACTGTCCTTTTTCTTGACAGATAAATTATACTGTAAATGCCAGTTATTTAGGGTGGTATTCAATAAAGTTTACATGGTCATTTTTTCCATGTGAGCAATGCAAACACAGGTCCGAACAGTTTTAGATTTAGTAAACTCCCTGTACAGGTGTGCAATAATGAGCAAATATGGAAAATGTTGTGGAATGAAAAGTCCAGCGTATGTAGATGAAATTTATGCTAATGAAGTGAAACAACATGGAGTGATCCAACAACCTCTAATAAAAACATGTCAACTGCATGTCCGTGTTGGTAGTGTACGCAGAAATTTTCCTCATATAGGAGTCTACACAGAAGCAAAAGCATGGAAAAATCCAGAAATCCAGACAAAAGTCTGCTGAAAAGTTAACAAGACACATATAATGGGCGATGTATACACTGTGGATATCTGAAAACATCAGTGGGGTATGTCAAATTACTCTAATTTTTATTTTTTTACCTCACGTTTGCACAGTGTACCACTTGTCACAAATGGTTTTAACTATGATTGCCAAAAAAGTCATGTAAAAGGAGTGTAATGTACTGTAACTATAGGTGAAGTAATACCCTGCCTTGTGTCTTTAAAATCATGCTCCAGCACTGTTGACCAGCTTACACTGCTACCAACCATGTAGATTCCAGGCTGTCAGCATGGTTATTATGCAGCTGAGTGGAGTTGTTGAATAACAAAAATCAGGGGATGTTCACTTGGTGTAGGCTCCTACATGGTGTTTATGTTTCCAATGGATGTCGATGACATCATTGCGGTGTGTCAGGTCACATTCTCTCATTTTTTTTTGTGTGTATTGCTCATATTTGTGCAGTGAGCCACTTGTTGCAAACAGTTTAGGCAATGCACACCTTGTTTGCATGACTAAACCACCTAAGTATCAGACATGAGCTATACATACAAAAATAGAAACCGGATGGATTCAGTTGATAATACTGAGCACCACTGGGCATCATGCAAACACGGTAAGAGGAGCTGTGCTATACTAATAATACCCTCACATTACAGTAATTTGTTTAACTGCTTCTGTGGAGACAAATATTAAGTTTTGGACTGGAGTGCCGATGGTCCTGTGTTCTTGTACAGGGTATGCAAACTTTTGTTTTACTGTTGTGACATTGAAGCTTATACAAATAAAGTGTAACTTGCAGTAAGTAATGTTTCATGACAACATGGATAAAAATATAAAATTTTGACATGGCTTACCTTAGTTATACACATTTGCCCTCTGCTGTGTGATGGTGTGGGCAGTGCACTACTGCTCCCTGAAGCAGGAGCTTTAAATCATATTAATTATAGCCCAAACAGGTAAATTGCATCTTATTAGCTAATCCCACATGGATGAAGTATGCATACAGCATCCATTCTGATTTTCTCTCGATGCTTCAAGACCATTGGAGTAGAGACTTGGAAATTTTAACTGAGATAATGCTAGAAACTGCTGCAGCTATTCTACATCTGTATGTGCTAGAGGCAGAAGTCAATGCCACTGGTGCTGCTGACAAAGGCCTAGGCTGAGAAGGAGAAGAGTGTGCAGGTCCAGGGTAACCTTCCAGGTGCTACATGAGCTGGAGATTGCAGAGTGCTACAGGGTGGACAAGGACATACTACAAGAACTCTGTGAGCTCTGTCACCCTCAACTCAGAGCGAGAACCAACAGAGGAGAATCCATCCCAGTGGAAATTAAGGTATGTGTAGCCCTTAGAATATTAGCTACAGGTACTTTTCAAAGACCAACCTGGGACATAATATGGATGTCATAGGCATCAGCATCAAGGATACTCCACCATTTCCTGGATACTACACTCTTACATGCCAGTAAGTACATATATTTTCCCCATTCCTCTGAAGAGAGGGTCAGCAGTATGCAACAGTTCTACTATGTAGCACACTACTCTGAAGTACTGGCTGCTACAGATTGCAATAATGTACACATCAAGGCACCACCTGGTGAGTAGGGTAGAATCTACATTAACCACAAGGTATATAATACTCCATTAACTGCCAAGTTGTGTGCAATGTCTGGGGGATTACCTTGAATGTTTGTGCTGGCAACCATGACAGTTATCACGACTCCAGTTTCTAGCACACAGCACAGCTGTACCAGATGTTTGCTAGAGGGCCATCCAACAGAGCCATTTACTGTGGGATGCTGGCTATGCCCTGGAACTGTGGATGACAACACTCATCAGAAGTGTAGACACACCCACAGAAGAATGCCATATGGAGGCATACACAAAAACTAAAAGCATCATAGAGCATGTGTTTGAGTTTCTGAAATCATGTTTCCGGCACCTAGATAAATCCGGTGGAACCTTGCAGTATACTCCATGCACATGTACTCAAATATTCACAGTATGTGCTATGCTCCACAATCTGATCATGCAGAAACAGCTGCAGCAGGATCAGCAAGAGGAAGGGACAGACATCCCCTCACCAACGCCTAGGTCACTACAGCCACAGTCACAAGAAGACTCAGAGGAGGAGCCCCCTGCTGATGTCCCCTGTAGGAAGAAGTAGGCATTTTCAGTATGCCCTTGCTTTGGCTAAGAGACATCACATAGCACATTCACTGACCACTTAGAGACCTAGGGACTAATACATTTCTCTGACTAACATAGATACATTAGAATTGATGTCAAGCAACTCACACAACCTGTACCTAAATATGTATTGGCTGTGTACTGCTTGCATCAGACAGAGACAGCCCTGAACTAATGTGTCAACTGCTGCATTTGCAAGGTAAGGTCTGAACCTAGATTGTATTCATGAAGAATATTATGACATATACTTGTACCTATTACCTTGGTACTGTAAGCAAGTATATAGTGGTGGTTTCCTGGAGAACTTAAATTAACATGTGACTGCAGACACTTATATTACTAATATTTTTCCATATGTAATTAGTGGGCATCAGGCATGAAACATTCACACAGTCCTACCTCAGCAGGATACTGGTTCATCATTCAAGAGAGAAGTTAGAAAGTGAGGGTAGACATTGTAGTTTCTGACTTCATATTTATTTGTATCCTAACAGTAAATGTGGTTTGCCCCCCCCCCACCAAAACAGGAGTGTCCTCTTGTAACTGTCATATCAGTAACTCAACCCACAATATATGTGTGTGTTTACATCAAAGTTATTATCCCCTACATTTTCTTTACAATTATATAGATTTTATATAGATTTGATTATACAATGTATGTGTTAGGTAACTGATGAATTAACAACAAACACACACACATGTAAGACAGAGAAATTTTTATTTGTAACCATAATTATGATAGGTTGTGTGATTACTAACTGCTCTATGTCCAAATATAATACAGAGAAGTACATGTACCATATACAGTGCATGGTCTGATAGCAGTGTACATTTTTATGCAGGTGGTTGTGCAATCAATGACCCCAGTTCTAGCAAGCTGCTTCTGTGGCCAAAAGGACTAATGCAGCCATCATATTTGATAAAACTGCATCGCTGTTGAGGGTATCCTGATAGAAGTAGAAGTTCTGGAGGAGTACTAAAAATAGGTAGTATGTTTTACAGACTGTGACTCTGTGTCTCATACTTTTATCAGCTTTGTCTTGTCTTAATTCCACATTTGAGTGGTGCACCACATGTATAAAACATTTTCGATAAGGCTTAGCTGGATTGCGTGGAGCACAGAGTTGCAGAAAGAGTGAAAGAGGAAATAGGATTTATGTCAGACTGCCAACCACAGACACTGGATACATTCAATTACTGCCATTAGTAATTGGGAAATCCCAGCCTGGAGTGCAGATAGTAGCGTGCTGTACTAGCAGGTATATATTACACAAAAGTAAGTCTCAGATGTAAGTAATGCTCCTTGCATTTGCTCACTGCTCACCTATGCACAAGCAGGTAAAGAGGCAAATGCACATGCTTGTGCACTTACTTAACCATAGCTCAAATCCAATGCTTCTCACTCTATTGCATTACATATATACATACATACATACTGTATGTCCTTAGTGCCCTATCATTCTTAGACCCCATGTCTCACCTAAGACTACATGTGGAAACATTGCAAAATGAGGGCCATTCGTTTCTGCACCAGAAATCACAACAACCCTGGGCCGCCTTGATTTTTCCACACATATATCAACCACTGCACCAGTTGTAATATATAATGTTGTGTTCTCCCTCATGGACGGGGACAAAGGGTGGCGCTCACAGGCTTACCCATCCAAAAGCAAATAGACAAATATGCTCAATAAGGGTAATGCTGTTACACATCTGGGCTACTAAACAGTATTCATCTGCTAGGCTACTAGAGTCAGATGACACTAAGAAGGAATGTGACTATGCAGAACTCTCAAGCAATTGTTCAACATATGGCTTGGTTATGTCATCTAGTATAAGTTCACCTGCAGTCTCATTTATAGAAGACAGGAGGTGATCTTACACTAGATGACATAACCAAGCCATTGTTCAAGATATGGCTTGGTTATGTCATCTAGTATAAGTTCACCTGCAGTCTTCTATAAACCAGACTTGTGCTGTGGTGCGTGCATTAAGTCCATAACTCCATAAACCAACCTTAACAGCGCACACATCCTAAACACAATCATGCTACATCTAACACTACACCCAAAACAGATTCATCATAGAAGTGCTTAAGGCAATGAGCATTTATTCCAAAGGTTTTCATAATAGTTGACTGCATAGTGAGATGTACAGACGTCCCACACTCCAGTTTAAACAAGGATAACTTTAGTGTTAGCTGTCTGGCAGAGGTAGTCATCACAGCACACATGCAATCCAGTCTCTCAAAAAGTCCCGTTCTTAATCCAGCATACTTCATGTTGGTATGCACAACTTGGGATGTGACTATATAAAATAAATTAACACAGAGATGATTGAGATATCTAAATATGCATCCCAACCAGGTATGTCCCAATGTTTGAGCATTATAATACCCTCACCTAGGATGATACCACTATATAAAGAACAACAGATTCTCTGAAGTTGCCTATGTTTCTGGTGTCATTCTAAGGTGATACAGTACCTGTTAGTGTGGGATGACATGGTGGACAGAGCACGCTGCCTTGCCAGACACAAGGCACTTAACTGAACCATAATCACTTTATTAGGCAAGGTCACAAAAGCAGAATTACCAATGAGAAAATGTAGAACTCCAACAAGGTAAGGGTCATGCTGTTAAACCCTAGGAGTTGACATCTTAAACTTCACTCTCTGTAAGCACTCTTTGCAGTGAAGATGTTGATATCTGTTCAGTCAGAGAAACCTGGTTCAAGACTGCAGTAAGTAGTCTGGTCTTGTAAGGCTACAATGCCTTTGAAACATCCTGACAGCAAATGGAAGTTCTGTGAACCAGAGGCAGTGTTGTATCTATTTACAGTGAAGATAATTCCACCTCAGGTCTGGTTAGAGAAGATAACTATATGGAGTTATTCTACATCCAATGTACCATGGATAGGAAATCCCTTCATTTTATTGCAATCAATAGGTCAGCATTGATAAGCACGAAAGGACACACAGCCTATTTATTACTACATGGAACAATTAAAGTAGAGCAAAACAATCCATACAGGTGTAAGTGAAACTATTCATACATTGATTGGGATAAATATAGAACAACAAACACATTTGCATAATATTATCTGAAGTTTGTGAACTGAAATGTCATAGAAGAAATAGTGCACCACCCCACAAGCTTATATCATATTCCAGACCTGTTCCTCAACAATATGAGTGGATAATGTAATGGCATATGTGTAGTGCCTGCATTATTAATTCAACCATAAAGCAATATGTTTTGAAGTAGATATAGCTACTGAACTCCCAAAACGAAGAGTCAGGTTCAAAAACATTGTCCAAGATAACTACACCCTCCCAATGGATTGGCTAATCTACTTCTAAGCCCCAATTTCCACAAAGGACATTAAAAGCTATAGTAAGTTACTCCCAGATGTCCTGTCTGCACATCTACACAAATGTATACACACAGCTGTGCCTGATAGGCTCAGAAAAAGATCCTTCAGAATATACAAGTCATACTGGTGGATGTCTATCATTACTACATTATACAGTAAGTGAAAGAAGCTGCTGCTTATAAATACAACATTGAGAAACCAATACTGGAAGGCCACTCTCCTCAGCTTAAACATGCAAATAAGACACATTCAAAAACCCTCACATAACAACTATGCTAATAATTTACAAAAAAAATCCAGGGATAATCATAAGGCTTTCTTCATTTACGTTTGCAAACTGATATTTATAACTCAGATGTATTTGAAACTAATTGTGTATGGTATCACACACACACTGATCCAGTGTAAATTCAAACATGCTAGCAGACATGTTTGGCTGAAAAGTGTCCCCCTTCCACCACCAAACCTACTACAAACCATGTGTGCAACATCACCTCCAACCTGTGGTATCTACAAAGAATAAGTTATCACTGCCCTCTCCAAGACTAGGAGCACATTCTCCATGGGACCAGATAGCATTCCAGGATGTGTTCTTCATGTGCTTCAAACGTGAGCTACTTCACTAGGCACCATATTCAACCACAGCTTGAATACTGCTGTTGTCCACACTGAATGGAATACAGTGACCATTTTCCAACCACACAAGGGATGTTCCGCCAAATAAAAGTGTAATTATAGACCCATAACTTTATGGAACCTCTGCTGTAAGGCAATGGAAACAATTTGCATGCATCTCAGACAGAAGGACATAGGTGTCCTCCAAATACTAGATGTGCTCCAGTTAGGTGCTCTCAGGGGTAGCTTGTGGATGCAAAACCTGGTGGGATTCAAGACCATATCTACATACACAAATTCAAAGATGTGCGCACATCCTGTCTTAATAACTTGGCCAAGAATTTCAACACAATCCAACATTTGGTCTCAGTGAGAAACTAACCAAGGTGAATATCAAATCCTATGTTATCAGTTGGTTTGTAAATGGGATCATAGACCAACAACCTTCAATCACAGTGGGAGACTTTGCCTCAAGCAGCAGACATGTCACCTTTGTGGTAACAGAAGTGTCAGTGCTGTGGCCCTGCATGTTTGACATAAACATCTCAGAAGTCCAGAACAAAACAGAAAGTCTGTGGCAAACCATCTTTGTGGCACTAATGACTGCTGGCAAAGCCATATGTGTTATGTCAACTACACAAAAAATGCATCAGCATACCTGTGGTAATAACAAATGTTCCAGCTTATTGTAAAATAACCAAGAATACAGTTTTCCCAATTCTGTATTGATAGACCTTGGAACACATGTCGACTGCAACCTGGGTCTTCTGTGGGGAGGAAAGCATTCTACATATTGTATCTGATTAGCAAAGACATTACACCAATAGCAAAATATGTTATCAGTCCCCTATACTCAACCCTCAAAGGCTGTATTAATGAACAGAATCTTCCCTTTGATATGTATTATACCAGACACCTGCACCAACTTGACAGACATCAGATATTTCTGAGAAATAAAATATCAGAGGGTCTCCAATGTGTGTCTTCTGTGGACAGACTAAAGTACCTGTTACTGTGTGCAGTATCATATATATAGCTTTGAGGCAGATTATGTATGCCTTACAGGGCTGTCTATGGCCAAAATGGGATGAACATTCTGCACATCCATAACTAATGTGGGACTAGAGTTACCAGTTCCAGGGACCTCAGTGTACACTATGACATGCATAGGACATTTTGAAGAAACAGATACATCTCTCAAAGGTTGTCACTCATCTGCAGTAGGCTTCAAATCCATGTCAAGCAGAGCACCTCCATTACCCTGTTTAAGCACAGGCTGGATGACTTGATATGAAAATGTTATCTGCTATGGATCACTGCTGCTTCACTCCTGAAAATGGGTGGTCCTTGCTAGACAAAATTTGGCTATGCACGATATCTACCACTGAATATTATATTGTGATGTAATGGCTATGCTTCTAAACACCATCAGGTCAATGCCCTAGTCACATCATATGAACCTCAGAGCCTATGGTGATGTACATGCAAAAAACAACATTATACTGCATTGCCATTCTGATGAGATTTGTCTTCAGTGTTGACATACAGTCCTGAGCTCTGAATCTGATGGGTTGACTTTGGATGTGCAACCATACGTTTGTACTAAACAATCCTTTAACAGAAAGTTAGATACATTAATGAGATATATTTCATTGTCTGACTTCACATGCCTTACAAAAGCATCCACTATAAAACAGAGAAATTATTATGCTATCAACTGTCTAAATGGCTAAGTACAATCTAACTGACAGGTACAATTATCAGTTCAACAGCACAAATGGAGGTAATAAACTCACACTAATCTAGATAGTCACCTTGTACATCAGACACATAGCTTTAGTATCCCTTAATACAAAAGATGGACAACATGGAAGTGGCACAGTTATCATCACTTGCACAGGGTGTTGTGTGGGGGTGCAGGAGGCCTAAGCTGACACAGACGGTTGGTGAGTGTGTGTGTGAATAAGTAAGGGAAGTAGGCAAGATAGACATGTGCGTGTGTGTCTGTAGGTGCCCTCAGTGTGACATTGGTCTGTAAGTGTTTGCATGAACACAGCCAAGCTCAGTCTCAGCCCTACTTGTCTGTATGTTGGACAGCTGTGAGCCATGCATGATAGAGCTGACAGTTCACAGTCTTCACCCCCAACCATGAAAACTGTCTCTTCCAAGAGTTGCATTGGCACCTCCACTCCCAAAGTCAGATGCAGTGCTACTACCTAAAGGTGACCAATGTCTGCTCGACCTGCTTCTTTCACAGGAATGCAACTCCATGGCCTGCTATGTCTGGCTGTGGATAGCACCCTCCCTGCTGGAGCAGTGGATGCACTGCTACTACAGGATCATGATCGGGCATGCCAGCATTGGATCTCAACAGATGTAGTTGCTGACCTATGCCCATGAGGCCAACACGCCTCTCCCGGAAGACATTCCATCACAGACACATCATGTTCCAATGTCTCATTCAACCATTCTAGGAAATCAACAGCATGGTGGAAGCAGTCATAGATGTCAGACTGTGTTGCATCTATAACCCTAAGCATTCTTTTGGAGTTTCTTTATGAACATGCCTCTGCCTCCATTATGGGCCTAAACATATGTTGAGTGACACATGAATAGACACCTGCAACACATGGTGGAGGGACAGCAGGCCTCCTCTGAGCAACACTATCAATATCTCTCCATGGCACCTCATCAGTCTTTTGGCTATGCATATTGTAAATAGTCACTGAAGCCACAGTAGCCAGACTTCCCTGGTCAATGTACTTGCCCACCAACAGTCCAATATCGATGGACTCAGTAGACTGGGTATGGGTAGGCATACTGGCTGTGTCTGATAATAATGAGAGAGGTTGCTGGATGTCAACTTCTGTGTCAGATTCATCTTCTGCAACCCTCAGCTGTGCCTCACTTTGGCCACCATCATCATCAGAGTCTGACGAGACAGTGACATCAGGTGGTGCAAGAGATGCAGAACCACTTCCATGTTCACCTGGGATAAAAGGAAGGAAACAGAAATACATTAATACCTACACTACTGTGCCACAATATATGTTAAGCAATTTACACTGCTGTCACGATTTACAGACATTTATACCTCTCAACCTCTTAGAGCAAGAAATGTGGACAAAGCCATAAATAATGGGTGGACAAAGGCCCAGTAATAGGGACCATTGTGACATAGTGCCCTTACAAACCTAGAAAGTTGATATAATATAGCAATAACCCATGCCTGGGTGTGGGTAATGCTGGATTTACCCACGGTTTTCGTCGTTTGGTCCCGAGGGTGAAGCCCGAGGGACCAAACAAAGCCAACCGTGGGTAAATCCAGCATTACCCACACCCAGAAGTGGGTTATTGCTATTATACAATGACATTAAGAAAAAAATAATTACTTTTCTTAAATAATGGCATTGTATAATGGCTCCTTGCTGCCCTTCCGCGGCTGTCTGGTATTCCGCGGAAGTTCTGATGTACTGCGCATGCCTACGCAGTACATCAGAGCTGTGGGCAAAAGCAACGGAGAAAGCAAGATCTCCGTTGATTTTTACTGTTTCACTATGTTAAATGGGTTTAACATAGTGAGGCAGCTTTAAAATAAGCAACAGAGATCTCCGTTGCTTATTTTAAAGCTGTCTCGTTATGTTAAACCCGTTTAACATAGCGAGACAGGTTTAAAAAAAAGCAACGGAGAAAGCAAGATCTCCATTGCTTTTACACTGTTGCAATGTTAAAGGAGTTTAACATAGCGAGACAGCTTTAAAAAAAGCAATGGAGATCTCCGTTGCTTTTTTAAAGCTGTGTCGCTATGTTAAACTCCTTTAACACAGCGAGACAGTGTTTTAAAAAAGACTTCTAGTAATGGAAAAAGTCCGGGCGACCGGACCTTTTTCCATTAGTATAAGTCGATTTACAATGTGCACGCTGGCCAGTCAGCGTGCACGTTTTGGAATATTAATGGGGGGGGTCATGGTATAATAATAGATATTGCTTCACCATGACATTTCTGAAGGATATGAAGTCTGAATGTGAGATCTCTGTCATTATGTTATGCCCCCAGTCATTAATGACTTGCCAATAATTTTCAAGTCAATCACTATGATCTTAAATGCAGGCCAGAAGTATGAGCCAAATATCTGGACATTCAGCAAATGCCTGTATAGTTGACAAGTATGCAGACAGTGCAACATTTCATACAACAGGCCTAAGAGGACACTTTAGCAGATACGTTGGAATATATCTACAGTACTGACATAAATGTATTCATCTTACTAACTGCAGGAGGACTATATCTGTGAATTCCTGATGGTCCTGAAAAAAGTAAAGGAAAAGGTAATGGCATTAGTACCACATTTAACAAAACAGGTGGTAATACTTTTAATCATCTGTATCTACAGTGACCAAATATTTTAACAAGAATGTGGCCGAAAACCTCAAAATGAGCTTAAAACTGCAGCAATACCCCCACCAAAATACAAGCTGGCACACACACAAATTATACACAGTATTACAGAATGAATGCAACAGAATTCTACTGATGATCTAACAAAGCATACCTGGAAGCTCCTCCTGAGATGCATGACTGGCACCCACATCCAGAAAGTATTGGCTAATGGATGGATGTGAGTTGTCCTCTGTGGCAATGTTTGCCAGGAATTTCTCCGTGGCAGTGAGAGGTTGTTCTGCTGCAGACCCACCACCAGTGATCTGTTGATCACATGCCACTTCAACTGCAAGCCTCCTAGCAGCAAGAATCATGTCCATGTCTCTGTGTTGCTCCTGCTCATAGCTGTGACTGTGTGCCCCATTGCATTAAGGTTTCAGATCAATTCGTTCCCACATGGCTGCATGTTCTGACATACTTGCCCACCCTCTGAATATCAGGACTGCATGATGTTGACATAATGCATCAATTATGAGGTAATTCTCTGCATCAGAAAATGGGGCCCTACGATGAGCAGGCATATTCTTTACTGAAAGACAAAATAATGACAACACATATAAGGATCACATAAGTACAGATAAACTATGTACTGATAAAGCAGTAAAGCTAGGGTCTCAGTATTCACCACTTGATTACAATATAAATATTCAACAGTGATCAAAAATAACAGGAGGGGTACAAAACAAGGATAGTAGCAAGAGGAACATATCCTTGTTTTTGCCATAACAGATACTCAACTATGCACACCCACCCGACACAATAGTCCATTCTAGTTTGTGCCATAGCAGGAACTCACCCCCCCCTCCCACACACACACACACACACACACACACACACACACACACACACACACACACACACACACACAAAGACACAAAGACAAAATAATAGGCTGAGGAACCGCTGTGCTAACCAAACAAGAGTGAAATGTTAAAAGTGCTATCAAAGGACCTTTCCATGAAACATGTGTACATAGTTATCATACAGCATTATACCTTCAGCCTACTCTAATCCTCTGAACCTCTCAAATGGATAGAAAACAAGGCCGTGTCATGAGTACAGTTCTAATAAATGCATAGATATTTATTTCACATTATTCCTAAGTACATTCCTACATATGCATTATTTAGGTAACAAAAAATGGATACATACCTGATGGAGTACAATACTCCTCTGTTTAAATATACTGCTCCAAAAGAAATGTGTAACTGAGTTTGACTTATGAAATACTCTCATCCACTTTGGTTTGCTAGCTACACATTTGCCATTTTATAATGGTGTACATTAGTAATTGATTGCATCTGATCTAGTCTGTTCTTCAGACTAATTGCAGCATACACTGCTGAACTGCATGCTAATCAACCAGTCCTGTGGAGCTACTCAAGATAACTGGCATTAATGTAGACTCTATGCCCTTTCTTATATGTGGAGTGAGAAAACAGTGGAGTACAGACACAACATGAGCACAGAAAGATTATTAGTAGTAGCTACCTTTTAAATACACTTGCCTGTGCTACAGGCTGAAGCGGATGCTGTGTTTGCTGCCAATAACCATAGACAGAGAGGGTGAAGACTTTGCAGGGTGACAATGCAGTAGAGGAACTGTGGGACCTGTGGCAGCCTTGAGTCAGATACAGAGCCAAACACAGGGAACCCATCCCAGTGGAAATGAATCTATGTCTTGAACTTAGTATCTTAGCCACAGGTACCTTTAACAGTCTACCAGGGACATGCTTGCTGTTTCATAGCCATCAGCATTCAGGATCTTTCAAACATTCCTGCATGTCATGCTACAACATAGCAGAGAACACATATATTTTAACATAAGTTCTGAGGAGAAGGCCACAAGAATTCTACAATTTTAACATATATTGTACTGCCCTCCAGTAGTGTGTGCCATACATCACAGTCATGTACAATTAGAGCAACACCTGGGGAACAGTGTAGGGTCTACATTAACTGTAAGGTCTACCACTCAAACAACCACCATGTTATGTGTAATGGCATGGGAATCATTTGGAACATGTGTGCTGGCAAGCCCTGCAGTTAGCATGACTTCCATATGTGCCACATCTCCAAACTGCACCAGATGTGTGCTATGGGTGGATATCTCCAAGGCTCACTTAGGTGTGGATGCATGCTATGCATTGTAGTCATGGCTGATGAAACTCATCAGAGTTGCTTCCACACACACACACACACACACACACACACACACACACACACACACACACACACACACACACACACACACACACACACACAGAGAAACACCTTAATGAGACACAGTCCAATCTGTAATACCATAGAGCATGTTTTTCAGCTACCGCACTCACAGTGCCAGTGCCTACACCTATGGCCAAAGGCACCATTACAATCCACTAACATGCCCCTCAATGCTCACAGTAAGTGCTATGCTATCCAAGTTAATCTAGTGGAAACAACTGCAGGAGGATCATCAAGGGGACAGAGAATGCATCCTACCAATGCCAAGGTTAACAAAGTCGCAGGCTGATGACTCAGTGGAGGAACCAGCAGCAAGTGTGGTTGTAGGCAGACATAGCCATGCTCAATATGTCCTTGCATTGGCTATTAGACATGCCATAGCACACTGACTCACCACCTAGGAGCCTAAAACCATCCTCCAACATCACTATACAATTGTACTAGGGAAGCATTTGAGATTACAGTTGTCAATCATAACTAAATAAGAAAACAGGCAGGATGTCAGACATGCAGAGTAACCAGACCAACACAGTCTTGTTAGTGCCACTGCAGACACACACCCTTGCTCTCCCACCCCCAAAAGAACAATCAGTGTTTGTTTGTGGCATCCAACCTGCCTTTCCTTGGTTGGCAGCAGTATATCATATTATTCCTGGTTAATATCCTTTGATATTCTAAATGCAATGATATAGAATAGTGTACACACCATGTCCCAGAGTACTGGACAGATAACTGATGAATAACCAAGGAACACAGACATGTAAAATAGTGCTGTATATTTACAAGCAAAAATAATAATGGGGTGTGTAATCAATAAGTGCAGTATTTAAAAGTTAAGCATCTCACTACATGTACAAGTAACATGTACTATTCTTTTAGAACTGTACATTATTTTCAGTTTGACTGTGTGCTGGATGACTGTTGATAGTTGCTACAAAGGTGTATGTGTGAAATAGAGGGTTAAGGCACCCATCCTGTGTTCTGCATGTGTATTGGATGGTGAATTGGATTGCAGACCTATGTAGGCATATTTTCTGTGTAGTAAAATAGTCTACTGTGTATGTAATACATTGATTTTATTTATGCCTATTATCACTTGTTTTTATCTCAGTATTTGCAGCCAGTGTTTGCATGTTGCAGTGCATAGCACAAATAGCTTCTGATATGTGCAGCTGGTTTGCATGCACAGCAGCAGTGCACAAAACTGCAGAAGTAAGTGGACCACCCAGGCAACAGATGGGACCCAGACATCTAAAAATAGACCTTATATGCATTCTGTTAATCTCAGTCTGCATAGCTCAAAACCACTAAGTGCCGTTGCACAGCACTTAACAGTGAGAATCTCAGGATAAATGTTAATGTAGTAGACTTTCATATAACTTCTCCTGTGGCTTCTGGTGTTAAGTGTTGTCCTGAAGTTCACATAGTCCTGGCTCCTAATAAAAGGATTGCAACTTGTATTTTACTAATGTGACCTTACATTAAATAAAAATGAAATTAAACATACAAATGTATTGCTTTATCCTTCTACTGGCAATATCTGTGAGTGCACGACTACCATGGATAAGGTCCAAGGTTCTAATACAACAGACATCTGTCTCTTTTCAATGGTGTCCCACTTTACATTATAGTCACCCTCAATTACAGCAATTGATCTACTATTTCTTATATAGTAGTTGTTTTCATGATGGCTGACAAACTAATATTATTAGTTATGTATTTATGATATCTGTATTGTTTAACTTCTCTTTATTGGTTCCCATCAAGCAAACATGTTGCAGCACACACCATTTTCAAATGCTGCAAAATCCAACAGTGTGTGTTTCAAAATCTGTCATAACTGGAATTGCCAGGAAAAGTCATTATAGATTGGTTTTCATCTGCATTAGACATGGCTGGTATTCCAGGAGAGGTTTTGAGATTTTGGCCTCAAAGGTGGGGTGTGCAAGAGTCCAAAGTGTTTGCTGGTCTCCTAGTGAATGATTATGATCCCTAGCTGTTGCAAGGAGCACTGTCATGGATTTGATTACAAATCAGATGAATTAAATAGTTTGACCCAGGATTTGTCCAGTGTTAGCAGTAATCCCCACACTGGTGAACGGTGTAGGAATCACTACCAAGACCTCAGGATGAGGGAGAGAGATACCCTCAACTTTGGGATCAAAGAATGTAGGAATGACGACACTCCACATATGTGTAAGTATCACTTACAGGCACTGCTTTTAAGAGGTGGCAGCTGCATTTGTTCACAACTGGTATTCTTAATGGTATTATGTTGTATTCTGTTTTTTCCACAGCTAATGCAGATAGATTACTGAACAATCAAACTTATGAAGAAAGACTGAGAAGGATGCAAGATGCAAGTGGTATGTATGCTTCCAAACAGTACTGTTATTTTAGCATTATAAGTAAATACATCTGTCCATCTCATAGAAATCAGGCACCGGTCTGTCAGTGTCACATTGCCCACTTGACTCTGTAGTTGATAAAATACCTTGCTGTCTCAATGGCACTAGGCCTTCTAGCACCCCTCCAGTACAGTCTAGGAATGAAGGTGGACCAAAACAACACTACTTTCATATATAGCTGTCAAAAATGTTCCATATCAGATAAGATTTTGGTCAATAATAACTTCTTAGGGGCTTGACCTAGATCATTTCCCCAGAGGTGAATCATCACAATACTGGCAAGGCTTCTTCCATTGTAATCTTACTCTAGATTTCCCAAAATTTAAACCAGCTAAGATCCTGGAAACCAAAAGAATGAACTGTCTACCAGTTACTATCAAAAGAACTTGTGTGACCAGGTAGGAGGGCAAAGCTTTGGAAAGATGCTCTCTGAATAAAAGAATAGCCCAAGAGCCAAATCACCTCCTTCTCTGCAACAGAAACAAAAATTAATGGCTGATGTATGACAAAAAGGCATCAGAGACCCACTTTCCCATTCTTCTGATGATCTGCACACCTTGCCCTTCCATGGCCAAGTCTGAGGTACAACCTATCAGAAAGGAATGGGAAGAATATCCTTGTGAGTTTATTCCTTTCCCTGCCAAGGCCTACTTAAGAAATGCATTAATCTATGATAGGTTAAAATGCCTGCCAAAGGCCCGCATGAAAACTGAACCTGACCTCTTCTGTAAGCGGGTAATATTAAATAGCAAACTAACCTAATGCACAGTACAAGTGTCTAGCATACTTGTCTTATCCAGCCACACCTGCTGACCTTTATCAATTTGGGCAATCTTGAATTTTTTCCAACCAAATCATGACAAACTCCCTGTGGATGACAAGATTCTCCCAACAAATGTAAAGGAGAAGTTCACTGGCCAAGAAAATGCCCACATACATACTTACAGTTGAACAAAGTGGCAACAGAGAAAAACAAGTGAAATTCACCAATGGTCCTGTAAAGACCTTGAATAACAAGGAAATGCATTTGGCTCCCAATGGGTTTTCTGGGGTCCTGGGAAGGTACCCACATGTTCTCTAGGCCCTTAAGCATCTTCCCCATAACAAATTGTCCTGGCCTGAAGGCTGAAAAAATGCTCCTACCTTCCTAAAGCTTCCAGGTGTACTCAGAGTTTTAGGTGAATCCCCAGCTGTGGACCTAGCTACTAAAAATTGTAACAACAACTGTACTTCCCATGGCCTGGGACCAGGAATCAAATACCTGTAGAATGTCTTGAATACCTGTAGAGATGATGAGTAAGCTTTCTTCATGTTGTTGGCCCAAGAATTTGCCAAAACTGATAATGCTAGTCTTGACCAATTAGCCATACTCCCAGAGGAACTGGGGTACCCTTTGGATCCAAATGCTTTGCCAACAGGCAAAACCTGGCAAACTGAAACCAGGAAAGTCTGTCAGCTATATGATTCAGAAGACCAGGGACATGAACACAAGAAAATGACAAATTAATCTGTAAACTCAGCAAAATTAAAAGCCTGATGACTAAGTGAACCCACCTGAACCTGGAAGAACGTTTTTTGAGAGTCTGAACTACTGTGATATTATCTGAGTGAAAAATTATCCTTTTGTCATGTGTTCTATCCTTTCATACTAATACTGCTGCCTAGATGGGAAAAATCTTTAGAAACATGATATCCCTCCTCCTCCTCTCCATAGACCAACTTTCTGGCCACCTTTCAGCAAAACCAGCTACACAGAAAATACCCCCCATACCAGATCCCTCCAGCAGCATCAGTAAAAAGCTCAAGGTTGATGGCTGTGGTCTAAGGGAACTACCAAAAAGAAACTCCATTAAGCTGGCTTAGGAATGGAAACCATAACCAAATGTCCTCTTTAACCCATCTTGTCAACCTGACCAGGTGATGATTGGGCCTATTACCTTTCAACAAGTCAGACATGGATTGTAGGAATGTTCTGTCTGTAAAACCTACTCTACAGGCAGAATTCAACAGACCATATAACTGCATGATATCTCCTACCCATACTTTGCTGGAACACAAAAATCTCCAAAGTAACTGCTGGACTTTTCACAGTTTGGGCAGAGAAAGCTTGAAGGAGTTATTACTGGTGTCTACATCTAAACCCAAGAAAGTCAGGGCCCAGGTTGGCCCCTCTGACTTGTCATTGGCCAAGGGTATCCACAACTCATTGCAAAGCTGCATGAAAATAGATATTGCTTCCAAAGCAGCATCCTAACCCTCCTCCACTATCCAAAAAATTATCTAGGTAGTGCACTGTTGACTGGCAGGGAGCACATTTTTGCCACCAATAATGAAAAGCTATACTAAATATTTCAAATGTTGCACAAGCCGCAGATCACCTTATTGGCACTGCAGTGTCGAAAAATATCTTCCCATTGAACTGAAACCCTAAATAAGGCCAATTTTCTTGTCTCAATGGGAGAAGACGGAAAGCAGATTGGATATCCGTCTTACAGAGACAGGGGTCTGTATAGCCCATGATGACTTCCACAGCCTGATCAAAAGATGAGTAGTGTAACTTGGTCAATTTGGTGTCAATAAAATCATTGACTGAAACCCACTGGGTGACATAAGTGATGAATCAGTCTGAACTCACCCTCCTGTTTCTTGGGAACCAGGCTGATAGGGGAAATTTTAAATAATTACCTTGGAGGGGATGAAAGGGGCCAAATATCCTGCCAGCTCATCGCTTTTTCTCTATTAACCTGGCCGCAATGTGCTTGTGTTCTTTATTGGTTGACAAATTGTTACCTAACTTGGAATCTAAAAGAGCTATTGAGTGGATTAGAAAGCCTATGGAAATACCTTTAATAAGGGTGACTGCTGCCCTTTGGTCCAGGTAATCTGATAGCAAATAAGATAACTTATCAACACAAATGTGAGGAATAAACCTGATGTGGCATGTTTTGGTCCCCTCCCAAAGCCCTACTTGTGTCCACAAAAAGTGGCATGTCAGGAATGGAAGATTTGCACCCCTTACCAAACTCTCAATCTATATGAGATGTAGAAAAGTCCACCTGTCCTTAGGTAACAAGCCCCAACATCTGGAAAAAGGATGACCCTTCTTACATCCTGAACACAAGTAGTTATATTTGCAAGCAGGCCAAACACATTTTCCTTGATTGAATGCCCAGCAGAATATTATTTTTTTTATTAGCAGCCCCTCCCTCAATGCCTGTAGGCACCTGCTTGTCCATCATGAAACTGAGCCATATGTCAGGGTGCCTAGACTCCCACCTCTGGGAACTATCGAGGACTTTCAGCTTCCTGAAGTGCTGATCATAATTTAACCACCCCCAACCCCCTTTCACATGGTGGGCTTCCCTTATAGCTACAAAGTAAGTTAATAAAGGCAGTGCTTATGTGGGATCCTTCTCAATGTTTACAGCCATAAATACCACAAAACCTAGAGACCAAGTATTCCAGTTCTTCACAGGTGCCCTGATTGATGCCTTCTTCCCAATGGCCAGTAATGCTGCCATCGAGTCCTTGCTGGACGTTTTATCAGTGTCCAATATGCAATTTATACCATCATTATCTATTAGGTCATAGATATCTACAAACTCCCCTATTAAAATCTTAACTTTGGCCTTAGAGGGAAGAGGTGCTGTAAGAAAACGAATCCAAAGCAGGAACAAGCAACACCTCAAAGTCTTCAGCTCTTTATTAAAATGTCAAAAATAAAAACACAGGTAGAACAAACAAGTAGAGTTAAGAGCATTTTGTCTAGTTTAATAACTAGACTTCTTCAGAAAACTTACAGCAAATACAAAATGTCTTAAATACACTTCCCCCTTCTTTCTCCTGTTGACTTAATTACTCGATGGATATCAATTAGTCATAATAATTAGCCTTAAAATTTCAGTGTAAATTAAGTTAAACCATCAATGCTACTAGTTTATACAACATAATGAAATAGTACAACAAAAAAAAATAAATTCAAATAAAATAAATTGACGTAAGACAATGTTCTTACAAAAATAAAAAATCATAACCAGCCTGTACATTCCACTATATTGGTTGATTGCCAAACTAGACTTTAATAATTATTAACCATAATGGTTGTAAATTACCTATTCAAGTCCTTAAGTTTTAAGAGCCAATGTATGGAACAACAGTCGTTGATGCCAGGGTAGTGGCAAGCATCCAACCGGATCTGCCACATTAATTCCTTTTTCCTCTAAAAGTAGGGATCTTGGTCCACCCCTTGAAATTTTGGGAATGTGGTCAATAGCTCTAAAAGTAAAGCTATGGGTGGAATTCACTTTGATATGATTAGCTAGGGCATTTTCAATTTTCTCCTTTTTAATATAATAAAGATGCTTATATACCCACTCTCATAATCTATTATAATTTTTCCCGATGTAAAAAGCAGGGCATAGTTGGCATTGAGCTAAATATATAACATAGGTGGAGTTACAATTAAATCTACCTGACTTGGTGGTATACCTAATACAGAATGTATACCCTATGTCCATGAATTTACAATAATTGCAAGATTCACACTTAGTGGTGCCTGGGTTCCTTATAGCGCTAATGTTACTTACTTCCAAAAGGTTTTTTTAAGTTCTTCCCCTTCTTAAATGTAAAAGAGGGATGTAGCCCTAACAGTGTACTCAGTTCAAGATTGTTACTCAACAGATTCCAATTTTTCTTTATTATAGTTAGAATCTGTCCACTTTCTGAGCTGAATGTTAAAATAAAAGAAACCGGAGGCTTATTTGTTCATTATTGGTGTCAGTGTTCACCATATTTTGTTAAAGGGCTTTCCCCTGTAATAATGGGGTACAGACACCATTAGATCTCTTCTGTGTAATCTCAATCATGGTTTCGTCGATAACGTCTCACGGATACCCCCTGGAAAAAAAACATATCAGCTATTTTTTCACATTCCTTTAAAAATTCACTGTAAACTTCAACCATCCTTATAGCCAGAACTAACTGGTCTTTGATTACTGATTTTTTTTTATTGTGAAAGGGATGTGAATTACTAAAATGTAAATATGTGTTTGAGAAGATATCCTTCCTTTGGATTCTTGCAGCTAATCTCTTGTGGATTCGAACTTTAAAGAGTTTGATGTCCAAGTAGGTTATTGTGTCTTTATGGAAACTATAAGTGAATCTTAGAAACTCAGTAGATCGATTTAGATACTCAATAAACTGCATAAATTCATCCAAGCTGCCTTTATGGATGACAAAAATGTCATCCAAAAAGCCTGTATAGAAAAATAACCTATCAATAAGGTGTCTTTGTGTGAAAATATGCTCCCTTTCCCAGTAGGCCATAACTGTTTTGGCAAAGCTGGCCCCACATGGGGACCCCATTGCCACCACAATTTTCTGTAAGTAAAGTTGGTTATCAAACAGAAAATAATTGTTTTTTAGTACAATGTCCAACAAAATGCTGACTGATTTTATCTCTGCTACAGCGGCCCCTTTCTCACTAAGGAACCGAAAGACATATTCAATTCCTTTCTCTTGAGGAATCGATGAATGAAGATCTCTGATGTCTATGGTTAAGAAGTTGAACTCTTCCTGATAAGGAAGTTCATTTAATTTAGATAGGAAGGACCAAGAATCTTTACAAATTTCATCTTTATCCCTAAGGTGTTTCTTCAAAATATTGTCCACTACCTTAGCTATAGGATAGATTATACTTTGGCGAGTATTAACTAATGGCCTCATGGGTGAATCCATTAGGGATTTATGAATTTTGGGCACAACATACAAAATTGGTGTCCTAGGGGCTAACATAGTGAGATAATTCAACAAGGGCATATCTATAAGCTGTTTGATAAATAAATCATTCAGATGTTCCTTAATTTTTCTATAGGCTAGATTGAATTCATTCAAACTAACTTGAGTATAAGTTTCAAGTGTCCAAAAGGTTGGTCATCTTTTGGATATACAAATCATTCCCCATGATTAATAACCCTCCCCCTTTGTCAGGCTTTAAGGTTCTAATTGGTAGATGATGAAAATCATTAAAGGCTGACCAGTCATCCTTCCCTACATTCTTTGTAAAGTTAGAGTTCTCTATTAATACATTCCTGAAATCAGTTTTGCATATTTTCTCAAACATTGCTATAAGTGGGTGACTTAGTGGATTAAAAGTACTAGAAATTAAGTACTCAGATGTAATTTTCTGTTCAGCTTTAAAGACAACCTGCAAATTAAGTTTTCTGATGTTCTGCTTAAAGTCCATAATTGTTTCTACCATATTAGCTAGTTTAGTATGTATGAATGATAAACCCTTTGCTAATAGTTCTACTACGTTAGATTTAATTAGAAATTCAGAAAAGTTATATATGCTGAAATCCCCTCTTTTTTTAGTAATGATTCTAAGTGGGGGGACTGTTTGCCTATGAGTATCAATGTTGGGTTCAACATCCAAGTGTGTATCAATCTCCATAGTTCTATTTTGGAAGTTTATATCAGTTAACATATTATGGACTACAAATTCAGACCCTGCAGATGCACTATTCAAAAAACTACAACAAGTCAAATCTAGTACTTCTAAATTAATTCCAGTATTAGACTGTAAGGGGATAGCAAAACAGTAATCAGTTGCATGCTCTAAGTTACTATAATTAAGGGTGTTAGTAAGAATCCCATCAAATACATCCTGTTCAGTAGCCTCAGTAATAGTGTTCAAATTGGCAAAAGGTACAACCCTGTTGTTGTTGTTACAAGCTTTGTCCTTTATCAAACTGTCAGATGTAAGTAATTTATAGCCAGGCCCCACACCATTAATAACATTTGTTCTCTTCCCACATTTGAATGGTTTATCACTAGGCACCATTCTATCAGGGAAAATAAATGGTCATACAAGTTGAATCAGGTATGTCACTAGAATTATAACTTAAAAGTTCAGCATCAAAAGTGTCCATCATTAACGAATCCTCACTATGCAATACTTTAGGCAAGCTAGCATCAAACGACTAACCCAGCATGTTATTCGGTGATTATAAGTGTAAACATGGTGTTCTAGTCTTTTGTTCAGCTAGTTTAGTTTGAAAAGGAACCACAATGGTGCTGTAAGAATCCGCACCCATTTCCATCCTGAACAACAGACTAGCATGTGAAAATGGTATCCTAGTCACAAAAGTAAAAGGCGAAAGAACAGAAGAATCAGCTACTTCTAACTACAATAAAGAAAAATTGGAATCTGTTGAGTAGTAATCTTGAACTCCATACATTATTAAGGCTACATCCCTCTTTTACAATAAAGAAGGGGAAGAACTTGAAAAACCTTTTGGCAGTAAGTAACAGTGGAACTATAAGGAACCCAGGCATGACTAAGTGTGAATCTTGCAATTATTGTAAATTCATGGACATAGGGTACACATTCTATATTAGAGGTATACCACCACATCGGGCAGCTTTAATTGTAACTGTACCTATGTTATATATTTAGCTCAATGCCATCTATGCCCTTCTTTTTACATTGGGAAAAATTATTGTAGATTACGAGAGCAGGTATATAAGCATCTTTATTATATTAAAAGGGAGAAAATTGAAAATGCCCTAGCTAGTCATATCAAAGTGAATTCCACCCATAACTTTACTTTTAGAGTTATTGATCACATTCCAAAAAATTCAAAGGGTGGACCAAGATCCTTACTTTTAGAGAAAAAGGAATTAATGTGGCATATCCAGTTGGATGCTTGCCACTACCATGGCATCAACGACTTTGTTCCATACATTGCCTCTTAAAACTTAAGAACTTGAATAGGTAATTTGCAACCATTATATTTAATTACTAAAGGCTAGTTTTGCAATCATCCAATATAGTGGAATGTAAAGGCTGGTTATGATTTTTATTTTTGTAAGAACATTGTCTTATGTCAATTTATTTTATTTTAATTTATTTTCTTTATTGTACTATGTCAGTATGTTGTATAAACTAGTAGCATCGATTGTTTAACTTAATTTAAACTGCAAATTTAAGGCAAACTATTATGCCTAATTGATATCCATCAAGTAATTAAGTCAACAGGAGAAAAAAGGGGAAGTGTATTTAAGCAATTTTGTATTTGCTGTCAGTTGTCTGAAGAAGTCTAATTATTAAACTAGACGAAAAGCACTTAACTCTACTTGTTTGTGCTACCTGTGTTTTTATTTTTGCTATTTTAATGAAGAGCTGAAGACTTTGAGGTGTTGCTTGTTCCTGCTTTGGATTTGTTTTTTTGCAGTTTGTGGTGCCGTTTGTGTTTCTTCAACAGTTTGGCTAGCAGGAACAGCACCGACTCCTAGGAATTGTTCAGCCCCCAGGACAGTCAACAAGAGTCTGGGAACCTTACTAACCTTATTGCAAGCCTTACACAACATTTAGACACATTATCTGAATGGCGGGATGCCGTTCTACCTTTATCCAGGTCATTGACTGTTTCTAATAAACAAGACCTGTTAAATTGCTACCTCTCAAGTCAGAGAGAATAATACGAGCACTTTCCTTGCTCAGCCTTCTGACCATCGTGTCATCTACCAGAAAGCACATTTACATCACGTCAAAGGGCTTCTTGAACTTATTGATGTGCTTGATGTGCCCAGATGGTTAAATAATGCTCCTACTTTTAAAAACGTTACTAATAATGAAAATGGAGACAATGAAAGACTGTCTACTGAAGCAAACATCACTATTGCATTTGATTTAAAAGCTTTGGATTCTACATTTTTTAAAATGAAAAAAAAACTACTGTTAGAGGTAGCCTATTTTGATGAATGCCTAAGCGAAAAGGTGGTTCCAAAATGCTTGAGATCTTGGCAATATCCAACAGGTCTGGTCCCAGGTTCTTCATTCCATAATGAACTGTTGGATCTTTTCAACAAGCATGGGTCAGAACTTATGCAACTTATTAAAAGACACTATCTTAACTCAGTGGACTCCTTCAATGATGCAATTATGATTATTAATACACATATTTGTGAGTCCCCTGAATTTGCCCAGTATAAATATGACTATTCCAGATGCTTTGAGAGCATAGATAAACATATAGAGAAGCTGAGGCTAACAAAAGTCAAGAAATTGGAATATGACATCAAAGCGTAGGCTAATGGTACGGCGTATCCTGTCCCTCCACCTTACCAAGGCCAGAATGGTACATTCCATTCAACTACACCACTAGTGAGACCAACAACAGTGGGATCAAGTTTTATCAAACAAAACCAACAAAAAGAGCAGCAGGGCAATCATTTAGCTCAATTGGATAACTTCTCTGCAGCAGAATCGTACCACAGTGAACAGGAATTTCCACAGGAAGGCACCATCCAGCAACAGACTGGAGACAGGTTCAGAAAAGGAATAAATCACAACAAAGAAAAGGCAACAGCAACAGGAAGAAGAGTCTTCCTCAATTCTACCTGTTTGAGGGTACTGGATGCTAGTGCTAACTATTCAGGTACTGTAGCTGATTCTTCTGTTCCTTTGCCTTTTACTTTTGCGACTAGCATACCATTTTCACATGCTAGTCTGTTGTTCAGGACGGAAATGGATGTGGATTCTTCCAGCACCATTGTGGTTCCTTTTCAAACTAAACTAGCTGGCCAAAAGACTAGAACACCATGTTTACCTTTAAATTCACCCAATAACATGTTGGGTGAGTCATTTAATACTAGCTTGCCTAATGCATTGCATAGTGGGGATTCATTAATGATGGACACTTTTGGCGCTGAACTTTTAAGTTATAATTCTAGTGATATGCCTGATTCATCACTTGTATGACCAGTTAATGTAGCTAATAGAACGGTGCCTAGTGATAAACCATTCAAATGTGGGAAGTGGACAAATGTTATTAATGGTGTGGGGCCTGGCAGTAAATTACTTACATCTGACAGTTTGATAAAGGCAAAAGCTTATAACAACAACAGGGTTATACCTTTTGCCAATTTGAACACCATTACTGAGGCCACTGAACAGGATGTATTTGATGGGATTCTTACTAACACTCTTAATTATAGTAACTTAGAGCATGCGATTGATTATTGTTTTACTACCCCTTACAGTCTAATATTGGAATTCATTCAGAAGTACTAGAATTGACTTGTTCTAGTTTTTTTAAATAGTGCAACTGCAAGGTCTGAATTTGTAGTCCCTAATATGTTGACTGATATGAACTTTCAAAATAGAACTATGGAGATTGATACACACGTGGATGTTGAACCCAACATTGATACTCATAGGCAAACAGTCCCCCCACTTACAATCATTAATAACAAAAGAGGGAATTTCAGCATATATAACTTTTCTGAATTTCTAATTAAATCCAACATAGTAGAACTATTAGCAAAGGGTTTATCATTCGTACCTACTAAACCAGCTAATATGGTAGAAACAATTATGAACTTTAAGCAGTACATCAGAAAACTTAATGTGCAGGTTCTCTTTAAGGCTGAACAGAAAATTACATCTGTGTACTACATTTCTAGTACTTTTAATCCACTAAGTCACCCACTTATAGCAATGTTTGAGAAAATATGGGAAAAATTGATTTCAGGAACTTATTAATAGAGAAATCAAACTTTACAAAGAATATAGGGAGGGATGACTGGACAGCCTTTAATGATTTTCATCAACTACCACTTAGAACCTAAAAACGACAAAGGGGGAGGATTAGTAATCATGGTGAATGATTTGTGTAGCCAAAAGATGACCAACCTTTTGGACACTGACACTTATACTTGATTTAGTTTGAATTAATTCAATCTAGCCTATAGAAAAATTAAGGAACATCTGAATGATTTATTTATCGAGGTTATAGATATGCCCTTGTTGAATTATCTTACTATGTTAGCCCCTAGGACACCAATTTTGTTTGGTGTGCCCAAAATTTATAAATCCCTTACAGATCCACCCATAAGGTCATTAGTTGATGCTCGCCAAAGTATAACCTATCCTATAGCTAAGGTAGTGGACAATATTTTGAAAAAACACCTTAGGGATGAAGATCAAATTTGTAAAGGTTCCTGGTCCTTCCTATCTAAATTAAATGAACTTCCTTATCAGGAAGAGTTCAACTTCTTAACCATAGACGTCAGAGATCTTTATACATCAATTCCTCAAGGGGAAGGAATCAAATATGTCTTTTGGTTCCTTAGTGAGAAAGGGGCCACTGTAGCAGAGACCAAATTAGTCAGAATTTTGTTGGACATTGCACTAACAATTATTTTCTGTTTGATAACCAACTTTACTTACAGAAAATTGGGGTGGCAATGGGGTCCCCATGTGGGGCAAGCTTTGCCAACACAGTTATTGCCTACTGGGAAAGGGAGGATATTTTCACACAAAGACACCTTATTGATAGATATTTTTTCTATAAGCGCTTTTGGATGACATTTTTGTCATCTATAGAGGCAGCTTGGATGAAGTTATGCAGTTTATGCAGTTTATTGTGTATCTAAATCGAACTACTGAGTTTCTGAGATTCACTTATAGATTCCATAAGGACACAATAACCTACTTGTACATCGAACTCTTTAAATATCGAATCCACAAGAGATTAGCTACTAGAATCCATAGGAAGGATATATTCTCAAACACATATTTACATGTTAGTAGTTCACATCCCTTTCACCATAAAAAATCAGCAATCAAAGGCCAGTTAGTTCTGGCTGCAAGGATGGTTACAGTTTACAGTGAATTTTTAAAGGAATGTGAAAAAATAGCTGATATGTTTTTTCCAGGGGATATCCAAGAGACCTTATTGATGAAACCGTGACTGAAATTACACAGAAGAGGTCTAATGGTGTCTGTACCCCATTATTACAGGGGAAAGCCCTTTCGCATAGTAAGGTCAACACTGACACCAATCATGTGACAAATAAGCCTCCAGTCTCTTTTATTTTAACATTCAGCTCGGAAAGTGGACAGATTCTAACTATAATAAATAAAAATTGGAATCTGTTGAGTAGCAATCCCGAATTGCATACGCTATTAGAGCTACATCCATCTTTTACATTTAAGAAGAGGAGGAACCTGAAAAACCTTTTGGAAGTAAGTAACATTAGAACTATAAGGAACCCAGACATGACTTAGTGTGAATCTTGCAATTATTGTAAATTCATGGACATAGGGTACACGTTCTAAATTAGGGATTACCGGTATACCACCATGTCAGATAGATTGAATTGCAACTCTACCTGTGTTATATATTTACCTCAATGCCAACTATGCCCTGCTTTTTACATCAGGAAGACTGATTGTAGATTACGAGAGCGGGTATATAAGCATATTAAAAAGGAAAAAATTGAAAATGCCCTACCTAGTCACATCAAAGTGAATTCCACCCATAGCTTTACTTTTAGAGTTATTGACCACATTTCAAAAAATTCAAGAGGTGGACCAAGATCCCTACTTTTAGAGAAAAAGGAATTAATGTGGCAGATCTGGTTGGATGCTTGCCACTTTCCTGGCATCAACGACTGTTGTTCCATACAGTGCATCTTAAAACTTAAGAACTTGAATAGGTAATTTACAACCATTATGGTTAATAATAGAGGCTAGTTTTGCAATCAACCAATATAGTGGAATGTAAAGGCTGGTTATGATTTTTATTTTTGTAAGAACATCATCTTATGTCAAATTATTTTAATTTATTTTCTTTATTGTACTATGTCAATATGTTGTATAAACTAGTAGCATTGCTTGTTTAACTTAATATACACTGCAAATTTAAGGCTAATTATGCCTAATTGATATCCATCAAGTAATTAAGTCAACAGGAGAAAAAAGGGGGAAGTGTATTTAAGAATTTTTTTTTTTTCTGTGAGTTGTCTGAAGGAGTCTAGTTATTAAACTAGACGAAATGCACTTAACTCTACTTGTTTTTGCTACCTGTGTTTTTATTTTTGCTATTTTACTAAAGAGCTGAAGACATTGAGGTGTTGCTTGTTCCTGCTTTGGATTATTTTCTTGCAGTTTGTGGTGTTGTTTGTGTTTTTTGGAACAGGTGCTGTGATATGACACCCATGTGATTTACAATATGTGAACCTGAAGGTAGTCATGGGGGCAAGAATTGGGGATATGTTCATCTGACTTGGGGTGGGGCCTCCCTTTCTGAACCCATGACCTCCTTAGACACCCCATCCAAGATGGATAAAGGTAACTGTACCACCTGGTCAACATCAGTAACTGCTCCTATTCCCGGACCCAAAGGTGTGCAGGCAGCAAAGATTCTCTCTAAGGCTAAGTCAAACAGTCTACCTCTACCCTCTTCAGGCAAAGAATTTATAAAATCCTCTAAACAATTATCAGAAGATTGACCCCTATCACTATTATCAAGCCCTGTAGCCCTTACAGAAGCATTACCTTGTGCTTCTGTAGATATGCCGGATGAGCAGGAAGGGGTGACCTTTTGGTCTAAACATCTCTGACTATCTTTTTCCAAGCCTTCTTAGATGGAGCTGATCCCACAGCTGTGCATTCTTCTGGATTCATCAAAGGTCTCCGCCTGGAATTCAGGCTTTGGTCAGCCACCCCTGCCATTTCTAAATCAAGTAGCAAGCCTTGTACTTCCTGCAATAAACGCAGCCATCTCTCTTCAATAGACTGCACTGTGGCCAAACCTGAAGAATTAGCACAGGAAAGAATGTAAAAAAAAGGTGGGGGAATCTGATCAATAAAAAGTCATACAACGTTTCAGTTATTTTAAAAGAAATAATAGGCTGCATGGATGCCAGGCTGCTGTGAGGTTCTAGAATGTATAGCCCTCAGGAAATTTCCCTGCTCCTTCCTTGAAAATGTCACTGTGACTAAAACTAGTTGTGTTTCTGCAAGGCTTCCGGAATGCCATGACATTTCTTCAAAAAAAAAACACTTTTGACAAAACAAGGGAGGTGTACAACCTAATAATCAAATGCTGTGATAACATGATATACTACCAATTATCCAAAATTCCATGCCTGAAACGTAATAAAGTTTGATACTAACCTTACAGCTTCATTATAAATTCATTGTACCCAAAATACCATCATACAGTGAACTATGTAATACCATTTAACCTAAGCACACCCACCACTAGAAACTAAAACAAAATTGACTGAATTCTCTGTAGTCAGCCTACAAAATGTACCCTATAATAAATCAACCTGCCATAAAATGAGTGGCAGCTACTGACCTAAATAAGCACCCCTTTACAACTGATACATCAATCCAAAATGAAAACATAACATGATAGGATATATGCCCTGATTACTCAGGCTTCCACAACCAACTTGCCTTAATTAAAGCATGATTCAACTGCCTAAGACAGTGCATTGAATATCCCTGCTGAAATAAAGAAGCAAACTGTAGGCAACTACATCATACAGATTCCAACCAACATAAACTATACTCAAGAATGCACAGTACATCAGCATCTTTCTCTCTCTGTTTTTTTTATTAATATTTATTTCCTATCACCATAGCTCTCAACCACTTAACACAAAAATTCTGGACAAAGCCAAAAAGTATGGGGGAAGCTTCAAAATTGGGGCAAATTTTAAATATTGCTCCTATAAACTAAGAAAGTTGCTAGAATAAAAGGTCTTGATTACAAAGCATTTTCTGAAGAATATAAAGTCTGTAACTCAAATGACTGTCATTATTTAGTGATTTCAGTCCTCTCTAGTTTGCCACAAAATATCCAGAAATCAGAAATTATATGGGGAACACACCAAAAATGTGAGGTAAAAGACTGGACATTATGTAATAATCCATACAGTTGAGAGGTAATCCTTTCACTACAAAAACAACCCCCTCTGCCGACAACCTTAAAAGATCCTTTTATTATGTTTTTTTAATTGTATCTTTTAAATAAAATTTCTATAGCATACCAGCCCTGTACAGATGACTAAATAGTCACAGTATGACCTGAATGCCCATTGCTGTGACCCTCGACCCGGTTTCTGCCAACTGACTCCATCCTCATCGAAACGACATACCTGCTGAAATATTCTGCAGGCAAGAACAGCCATACCTCCCTTAAATAGGGAGTGCTTGCCTTCACCCACCCCTGATGACGACTCTTACTTACGGACAACAGGCTGTTACCGCAGTAAATGATCGTTAACTATCCTAAGTCCAGACCTGACTATAACAGAAACTGTTGTCTATGCAAATAATATCATGAAGCCAGAAAAAGAAAATATGTCAGATGTTTGCTTTAATACAGCCACAGAAAGTGAATACTTAATTATTCATGCAGATCTGAAGATGCACAGCTTTGTTATCCCTGAGGATGTCGTCTTCTTCATTTTTATAGATCTAATAGATTCCCAAATAGAAGATATCAAACAGCAGATTCTAAAACATGAGAATTCTTGCAAGTTAGAAAGAAGATCTGCCAATATATTAACCTGCCATAAGAGGCTAGACTTCAATATGTTGGCTGTCATGCTGGATAAAGCTGATTTATCTTCTTACCTTCCTTTCTTTTTAACCTTTACAAAAACTGTTTTATTAGGACATCATCCATGGTTCTCTTTCTATAGCCAAAACATGTTTCCATGTGTATTTCAGATCACTCCGTTTATTTTGTCTGATAGCTGTACTAAAGAAACAAAAGGTTTAAGATATATCAGCAGAACTGTAAGGAAAACAGCAGCATTCATGTGGAACTGGTGATTCATGTTTTATCAGCCACCACACAGTTCAAAGTTTGTGTTGCTAAATGAAAGAAATGTTTTAGTATGAAATCTGAAGTCGGAACATTTAATCAAAAATAATTCACAACTGGCTACTTAAAAATAACAAAAGTCATCTCTGCTTTGCTGGTAATGTGGCATGTTTACTTTGGGGAATCAAGACATTCATGCAGCTAAATTGCTCTAACTCTAAAATAACCCTTTCTAGCAACTGCTGTGTAATTCTGCATTTCTACAGCAGATTTTATATTGTTCAGGTTGTAGAGCACCAATTAAACCAGTAGAAACAGATTCCTGCTGGTATATAATGGTCTTTTGCACAGAACTGCTGTTGATTTCCTGGCAGCCTATATTTCATTCCTCCTAGGGGTGTTTAATCTTTAGAGCATTTGACAAAACATTTACAATGAAGACTGCCAAGTAATAAAGGGAGAATGTTCAATAAACAAGTGTATTTATCACAAGACAGGCAGGGAATTACAGCATACTCCAGTTTTCCTTTTGTGTTATCAAGTACAGATTTACTTTGTGGTGTTCTTTTCCTTTTACCCTTGCAAAACAATATATCAGTATCTGTTTCACTTGTTAAGAAATCCTAACATATACAACATGATGAAAAGATACCAGCACTGAGAGAAGACCATGCAAGTGAAAAAGTACTAAGCCCATAGAGTAACAAAAAAGGATTGCTAGTGCAAAATGCTTCAAAGGTCATTGATTGAGGTTCCAGTTTGTAAGCCTTTCTGAATTGCCCTCTGTTGCAGCATTACAAGAACCATTTCTTTCAAAAACAATCTGAAATAAAACTGTTTAACATACGTACATGTTCTGAAAAACAGTGCTGTGTTGTTTACCACCTATGCTATCCATCATATTAAAATCTCAGCTTAGACTAGCATGTTGTTCTAACCAGTTTACATTCAGTAGTCTGCTGCAGGTGATTCTTTAACTACCAGCAGATGATATAATCTGCTTGTCATTTGAACAGTAAGTACCACTTTCTGGGCAAAGCATACTTCTATAACAAATACTGTTTTAGACTTTCTGAATGTTTGGCATATCCATTTCTCTAAAATGCGTGTGTGTGTGTGTGTGTGTGTGTGTGTGTGTGTGTGTGTGTGTGTGTGTGTGTGTGTGTATATATATATATATATTGACTTTCATATGGCTGAGACCATATGATCGACTTTAGAAAAGCCGGCCATGCAAAATTAACACATAACACACACCAGACACCTTCCAACTGTTAGCAGCGGGTAAAACCCCCCATACCCCTCGTAACTTAAATATACCAACTCTGAGATCACACTACAGTGCGGAAGAGGAAATTTCCCCATTCCGCTCTCTACATAGTGGATATAAAAAGTATACACAACCCTGTTAAATGCCAGGTTTTTGTGATATAAAAAAAATGACACCACAATAAATCATTTCAAAGCTTTTCCCACCTTTAATGTGACCTATAACCTGTACAATTCAATTGAAAAACGAACAAATCTGTTAGGGGAAAATATAAAAAATAAAAAACATACAATACACTGGTTGCTTAAGTCTGCACACCCTTAAACTAATACTTTGTTGATGCACCTTTTGATTTAATTCCACCATTCGTTCTTCTTGGGTACACACCTGTCATCAATTAAAGAGATTAACCACAAATAAAGTTCAGCTGTCCTAGTTGGATTTTCCTGACATTCACTCAGTTGCCTGCTACAGAAAAAGCCATAATTCACAGACAGCTTACAAAGCAACAAAGGGATCTCATTGTTGAAAGTTGTCAGTCTGGAAAAGGGTATAAAATAATTTCCACAACATTGGATATACCATGAAACACAGTGAAGACAGTCATCAAAAAGCAAAGAAAATATGGGACATCAGTGATATTGCAAAGAACTGGAAGTCCCTCCAAAATTGATGAAAAGACAAGACGAAAACTGGTCAAGGATGCTGCCAAGAAGGAAGTGTGGATATCTCTGGCAAGTACTGTACTACATGTGACAACAATCTCCTGTATTCTCCATATGTCTGGACTATGGGGGTAGGTTTGCAAGATAGAAGCCTTTTCATACACAGAGAAACATCCAGGCCCAGCTAAAATTTGCAAAACAATACATCATGTCTCCCAAAAGCATGTGGGAAAATGTGTTATGGTCTGTTGAGACCAACGCTGAAATTTTTGGCCACAATTCCAAAAGGTATGTTTGGCACAAAAACAACACTGCTTCACCAAAAGAACACCATCCCCATGGTATAGCATGGTGGTGGCAGTATTATGCTTTGGGGTTGCTTTTCATCAGCTGGAACTGGTGCTTTAGCCAAGGTGGAGAGAATCACGAACAGTTCCAAATACCAGTTACTTTTGTCCCAAAACCTTCAGGTGTCTGCTAGAAAGGTGAAGATGAAAAGGAATTTCACCTTTTAACATGGCAATGCCCCAAGCATACATCCAAATCAACAAAAGAATGGCTTCACCAAAAGAAAATTAAAGTTTTGGAATGGCCCAGCCAGAGTCCAGAACTAAATCCAACAGAAAATCTGTGGGGTGACCTGAAGAGGGTTGTGCACAAGAGACGCTCTCACAATCTGACAGATTTGGAGCAATTTTGCAAGGAAACCTGGGCAAATATTAGTCAAGATGTGCCATGCTGATAGACTCCTACCCAAGAAGACTGAATGCTGTAATTAAATCAATAGGTACTTCAGCAAAGTATTAGTTTAAAAGTGTGCACGCTTATCCAGCCAGCTTATTGTATGTTTTTTATTTTTTATATTTCCCCCCCTAGCAGATTTGTTTTTCAATTGAATTGTATAGGTTATAGGTCACATTAAAGGTGGAAAACATTTTGAAATGATTTATTGTGGTTTAAAAAACTGGCATTTTAACAGGGGAGTGTACACTTTTCATATCCACTGTATATATATGTATATATATGTATATATATACATATATATATATATATATATATATATATATATATATATATATATATATATATAGTTATTATTCTCTAGCTTGTGTCCACATCATTTTTCTCTGTATGCATTTGCTGCACAGTAAAGCATAAAATATTCCTTAATATTTCCCAGTTTGCATTATGGTGGAAATGTCTACTGCATTTCACTAATTATGGTCTTCATGAGGAAAGACTCATTTGCCATACTTTTCCCTGTGGAATATCTAGCAAACTGTAGAATTTGGCTTGTATGTGCAATGGCAGAAACAAAAGATTTATTTAGACTTAATCACTAAACAAACAGAATTACTCTGTCTTCTTACCATTACTTTTTGTCATATTAGCTGGTTGTTTTATTTATTACTATACATCTACTTCAAATACATTTATATATAGAGGAAAAAAATAACAAATACAGAGCAAATGCTAAAACATAGTAAAATAATATTTAACATTCTTGGTATAACTCCTGCAACATAACTCAATATAAATTATTTTTTATTTTAATAACCATAAATCAAAGTCTTTATGATTATGATGAAAGACAGCCTGACTCTATGTTCATATGATGCACATGGTTTGGGAGTTTAGTGTATGATGCTGATCATGCCCACATATGCATATTGCAACCGTAACACAGAAAAACAGAGACTGCTAGTTGCTGATTCTTCAAGCCATATTCTGTTGTAGTACTGAAGCATTTACAATACATAAATGACAGTTACTAACACTTTTTATTTTATCACCAATTTAGTCCGTAATGCATTTTTTGCAGTTCTGGCCAACATTTTCTTAGCTACATGACTACAAAATTAATTCTGGAAAGCATAAGTCAATAAGTTGTTTGCCCCATTTTCTACTGTTTATCAGGGAAAGATCATAGTGAATTAATTTGAAAGTACTGACAACGTCCTTAAAAGAATTCTATTCCATCAGTCTTTTATTAGTCTTTCGCTTTAATTTTCACTTTGTACTTTTTTTGTGTTATAATATCACAGGTTGGTCTACAGACTGTGTTTATTTGTCTGTTAATCAGAAAGATGGGAATACTTGATGAATGTTCTTTTCAGCTATGACAGGCACCATAGGCAATACAAACTTCAATGCATTACAGAATGCATTACAGTTAGCAAAGTGGCGTATAGATAAGAGCTTATAAATGGCCTCTTGGGCTAACAATTATGCAGTGTTGGTGTACAGACTACATAGTTGAAACATGCACATTTGTGTTTGCTCACAATACTCATATGAACAAACAATTTACAACCAAAACACAATAATAACAGTGCATATAATTTCTTGAGGCAGAGAGTGAGACGAGAGTGAGACATTTCATAAAGTAAACAATCATATGCTCATGTTTTTATCACAAGATCAATGGTGAAAATGCTTCTAAGAATGATATGATTTACTAAATGCATTCTGCTAATGACGATAATTTTCAGTAAAGGAGTGTTATCACATGAAGAAAGAAAATGGCTGAGTTTTATACAGCTGTACTTTGGCTGCACTAGCAGAGTTCTTTCTGTACATCAATGGCCATTGTAAAGGGCTTTAAGCCCCTTTGTCTTTGAGATGCTGCAAACTTCGAGCTGATTATATTAATTAGGATGATGTGGGGGGTAAAGGACTCCTCACAGAACTGAGGGGCTTTGCCACTCAGCAACAATGACTTTTAGTGAAAGTAATCTTGCTTCCAGAAAGGCTATTCTCTCATATGTTTTTTTTATGTGCAGTTTCTCCCATTCAGTATAATGTGTGGGTAATAAACAGTGCTGTTATTTTTCCTGCAACACAAATCGTCATTTTCACATATTGAGCTCGCAGGCTGACAACCTGTAGAGTCAATTCGATGGTGCTGTTAGCACCTGCAATACAGCTTTTCCATTATTTTATGTAAACTGTAATTACTTTCTCACAGAAGTTGATTTTCTGCTATTTACTCATTTGTTGTTTGCTTGTTTGTGTAGTTTAACCATTGTAAAACCTTGATCCAGCTGACATTTTTCATGTTCAGCCCAAGGTTACAAAAAGTCAGAAAAAGTAATTACAAATATCACGCAATTATGCAAAGCCATTCACCTATAAATAATAATAATAATAATAATGGTAATAAATGACATTGATATTGCAAAAAGACTATGCAGTGAAGAAGGACAATTATTTTAAGAAATAATTAAAGGCTCTTGTCCTTAATATATTCACTTTCTTATATTGTAATGGTCTACCTCAGCCTTCTTGCATCCATATTTCAAATTTTAGCATTTTTCTAGCGATATAATATTCTGTTTTTCCTTTCAAAGTCCTCAGTCCAAATCACTATTTGCATTTTTATTCAACAAGATATATTGCAGTTTTCACTTCTACCTTTCAGTACTGTTGCTTTCCCCAACTAAAATAAACATAATTCCCATTCTTTGAGAATCCTGTTTTTTTTTTTTTTTACATGACTTCTACAATTCTTGAATGATTTGTACAAAAGATGATAATTCCATTGCTTTACCTAAATGTGTCAGTACTGAATTAACCTGAGGAATCTAAAGTACTTCCCTTCACTTACTTTACCAACTTTAGTGCTTTGACTCATTTGTAGTATCTTCTGTGCATACCTCACATGATTTGTTGTTAGATGCAGTTCTCACTAAACTGTCTCTATCTTTCCTATTGTGCCGGGCATTTTCCTTCTTTCCATAAATCACCTAACATTTGTATCATTTGTCAATATGGCTTCCTCGTCATTCTCATGCTTTAATTGAATTATAACTCTACAATTCTCAGCAATTCCTTTTTTTCATGTGATACCAATCCTTTATTTAAAATTACCACTCTAAAACATCATCTTTCATTTCTTTCTGCTTCCTCACTTATGCTAGTACCATGCTTTAGAACAGTAATTATTTGCTGATATCTTGACTAAACCTTTTTTCAGATTAAAATTTCTCCTAAATGCTTTCCATTTCTTTAATTTCTATGTATGCCATGGCCTAATTTGACATGTCCAGATGTAGTGATCATTGTTATCTCCATTTCTCAAGTCATATTGTTTATTTCTACTTGATATGATAGTTTCCTTTGAACATTATTTCATTTTTTTATTTGCCTATTTATTTAAGAATGAAGACATACTAATACATAGATCATTTTCAGCCAGGATCTTGGACAAATGTAGAATTTCACAATGGCTACACTGTTTACAAACTTAACTTTACTTCATCACACACACTATACATTTAAATGTGGATGCTGTCTTAGTTACATTAATTACACTGCTACATCACAGACTCGATTAATTCATTGGTAAAGGCTGTAGCAAACTATATAAAATTACAGTGGTTGTAAAATGCCAGATAAGGAAGGAACACAGATAAACAGTATCAGAAAGAAGAAAAGAGGACTTCAGTACATAAATTCTTTAGCTGATTTTGAAAATCTGATACTTATCATCCATTTCCTAAAAGATACTCAGTTATAGGTTTTAGTTCAGTAGTGTCACAGCATTTTGTATCAGAATACAACATATACAGCATAATTTTGTTCTTGTCTTATGCTTTTATGAATAAGATTCCATTATACCTGTGAGATTTTCCTAAACACCATTCCTCTGGCGTGAGAACAAATGATGTTCACTTTAGTGAAAGACTGTATTTACCTTGGGAGATAACTGGTTATTTACAGTGTCTAATGTCTAGATAAGTTCTAGAAGGTCATCCATGTGCATCAGCTAACAGGTGAGTGCAGTAAGAAGGAGGGTATATCAATGATACATCAATGGTACTGAGTGAGTTACCAGGAACTGGCAATTGTGTTCATCTGTGTGTGATATGAAGATAAATCCTTAAACTGTATTGACTGTTGATTGTAGAATGTGTATGGAATTCACATCTTATCTTATCACCAGAAGACTGATACATATGGTCATCCCAAGTTCAAGTGCAAGAGATTTGTTACCTCATAATAGACATTGTTTTTTTTTTACTTTTTCCCCTATTCCCAGTAGCTATTCTGCCTGTATCCATGTTTGATTCTTTCATTCTTTGGGTGAAAGCTGGGCTAGTAAATACTCTTGCAGTCCATTCATTCCTGCCCAAGTAGTGCAATCAACTCATTCAGTCCTTCAGTGCTGGGAGCCAGATTGTAATGCATAGCCTATATTGCAGGTCCTGTTGAACAACCTAGCTTACCTCCTCTTGTACAGCACACAGTCCATCATGGTGGCTGATCAAGATCGGCTAAATGCTGCCTGCTCAAGGGAGCATGAATCTGCAGGTTTGCTTGGATCTGTTCAATTGCATGTTCATGTGTTCATGAGTGTGATGACCGTCCACCTCTGAACTAGTAATGAAGGAGCCTCAATCATCACCACTGGCACCACTGGGGGACATTTACTGGGAGGATGACATGTACAAACACAGTATCTCCAGATGCAGCTCTCTGCATCAAGCACAGTCAAGTATAATTTAGCACAGCCAGGTAGGAGGCTGGTTCCTCTCTCTTTCCTCAGATCCGCAATAAGACTCCCCACTGTCATAGTTATTACGGTCAGTGCTTAGCCAGGGTTCCAAGCCAAGTCCTCTAACACTCTCTCTCTGTCCAACCAGTGATGTGTGTCCTTGCTGAAGTAGCTGACAAACACACTCTTTGAGATTTGATTTACACACACACACACACACACACACACATACACACACACACATACCTGGGAAAGACTGGCACAGGATAACTAGCTATGCCCCGTTTTGCCCAGACTATAAGGTAGTTAGACTGCCACAAGGACCCCTCGACAGCTACTTTAAGGCCTTTAACAAAAGGTGCCCAATTTTACTGTGTAATATTAATATTAATACAAATGGTAGTTTGACCAAGAGCAAGGCTATTAGGAGTGGCCCACACAGTGTCACCAAAAAAATATGCAAGTGCTCTCAAAACAAATATATCTACAAAGGTCAGCCAAAATGAAAGGTTTAAATACATTTAATAATAAATAATAAAAGAACAAGAACATGCTAAGTATATATTCACAGTGACATCATAGTTAAAATCACAGGAAATATTTAAAATAACATTGAAGGACAGGCTCATACAAATAAAGAAAAACAATATCTAAACTAAGCTTCACTATATTCCTGACTGAATCTAAGAGAATTATAGTATTCCCTACTTACTTACTAGGTCTCATCCAAATAGTGATCCAGATCTGTCTTTGTTCCTCCATGCTTCTGTTGTTGGAATTAGCTGCCAATTTATTCTTCAACACTCAATTCCAGAGGTTGTTGAAAATCATTTTGAAATCATTCTTTTACACATGCTTCTAATATATTAAAATTCACTTGTATTGTATCTTCCTTGTAAAAACATCGAAGATTGTTCTAAAATGTCAAAGTATTTGATAGGTTGTTTTATTGAAGTAGCTGCATCACATTCTTAAAAATTAAATGATTTCACAGTCAATTAAAATATATTGGAGTACAGATGATGCTGTAGAGTTTGTCCCTTAGAGACACAAACTTAATAATTTATTACTTGTTTAAAAGTCACAAAAATGTTATTCTAGGCATTTTACCTAATAATGGTCTTTCTCCCTTAGGTTTAAGCAGGCTAGACTGTATCACATTCTTCTCTTTGCTACTTTCTTTAGAGCCCTCCTAGTTCATAATGAGTTTCTGTTCCCCTAGTTCACAGTAACAGAAAATATGTACCTGTTAATATTTGCCATACGTACCTCTTAACAATTGCCATCCATTCATTATCCTAAGTTAAGTTCACCATTCCCTTTTCCTTTTTTTTACTCTTGACCACCAGCTCTACTTCCACATTTTTCTACTTGCCTCTATTTTACCTCACAGGTATCAGGATAACATGCATAAATTCACTTCTGGCATGCATTATCTGCTGTTTGTTTTAGTAACACCCATTCATGAGTTTCTTATTCTAGATCCTTCCCTCTCAGGGATTGTTGTCTTGTGATCTCCAGAGGTAATGCCTATTCAGATTCATATGCTACTAGGATTTGTTTCAACATATATGGGGTACATATATTCCACATTCAGCCTTCCTCCAGTATATCCCTACCTTACCCTACCATACTACGCTTGCCCTATAGAGACTTATTCTTTTTATTATGCCACCAGTATCTCATAGATCTTAAGCTTATGTATTTGGCTTCTTTCTCCCTGCATTCAGAATTTGCTGTGACCCTACAAATTTTGTGTAGACTGTTTCCAGTTATTCTTTTCCAAACAAGACCCATCAGCTCCTGCTTCTTCTGATTTACCTGCATCCATTTCTTTAATGCCTTTACTACCTTTCTTGAGTTGCTCCTTACTGTATTGAATGAAAACAACAAGATGGCAGACACTATGATGGGAATGTAGGATTAGAAAGGGAAATGGAGTTTTAGGTTTAGAAGGAAATCAGGGACATTAGGTTAATGGAGAGAGACTGACATTTTAGGTTTAGGAAGATGTCACAGACTTTAGGTCTAGGGAGGTGGTGCAGAGTTTTAGATTTAGTGAGTGAAAGGGTAATTTAGGTTTAGGGAGAAGGAGTTGAGTTATAATGTTTGTGTTGAGAACCATGTGGGAATTTTTACAGGTAGATTTAGGACTCTGGTAGGGATATACAAATTAATGGGGTTTGATTGTGGGAGGGATGGGTAATTAAATAGAACTGGGCATGTGGGAGAAAGGTCACTTGCTGTTTGGGGAAAAAGCCTGCAATCAAGTGTGTTGTTGGCTACCAGCATGTGAGCACTTGCAGTAGACACCATGTCATCAAGGTGCATGATTGTTTCCTGACTAAGCAGTTTAAAAATGGCCATGTGTCAGCTACTGAGGTCTACACACAATGTGGACTTTAGAAACCAACTGAGCAAAGAAGATTTGTTTATTTTATCATTAATTTTTTCTGTCTGGTGATTTGTGCTTTTGTGGAAAATCTGTGGTACCATGAGACCTATACTTTTGACCATGCATGACAAGATTTTATTCTTTTTACTCCATTCATTGCAATGTTTTAATTATTTTTATGGTGATCATGTGTTTGATGAGTATGGGACTATAAATCTGTGAACTGGAAGAACTTGTGTGAAGACTGAATATCCTTGACAGGCTGGGAATGACAGTGTGTCTTATTGTTTAATTTGACTCGAGTTTCTAATGCTTTAAATCAGATAATTTAGATCATTTGATGTACTGACCTGCACACAGTCCTACTACTTTGTACCCTCTATTATCTACATTTAGTTACTTTATCAAATTTTCCACATTGGAGAAACATACAATTTTATCTACTTTAAGATTTGTTAACAATTACTACATTGCTGAAGATGAGCAGCTTAATATACATTTGATGTGGCTTAAAGCTCTTGTGAAGACAACACTGTGTGTTCACCTGCAGCTTCTTGCTTCATTCCTTCATTAGCCATTATTCACTTTAACCTTCAAATCAGGCAATTTTTAAGACCAACAGAGCTGGTAAAGTGCAGTGTTTGATACATACATATATGTATGTGTATGTGTGTGTATATATATATATATATATATATATATATATATATATATATATATATATATATATAAACACTGTGCTTTACCAGCTCAAAAATTCAATAAGGCCAGTTACAAAGTCGGGATAGGAAAATCACAAGGTCTTCTTCAGTTATGTCACAAACCTTAAATGTAACACACCGCAATCCACAGAACTGATGTTAAATGGCACAACCTTCACTGACCAAGGTAACACAGCAAATTTACTTGATGATAAATTTAGCTCTAACTTCACCTCCAATCCCCCTACTGCCTCACCCCGTAAAATCCCTTCTAGCATATCTGCCAACTATCATCAGGAAGAAGATCCTAGTGGTGCTCGCTAAGGCCAAAAACGCTATGTCAGTGAGTCCTGACAATATTCCCAGTCAATGCCTAAATAACCTAAAACATGACCTAGCAGGACCACTTGAGACAATCTTCAACTGCGGCTGAAAACAGGTTACTTGCCAGGTGAATGGAGGACTGCACTACAGACCTCTCAATCTGACAAGCTTTATAAGACAAAGCCATGGAATGAATTATCATGGAAACTATCAAGACTATTGGCAACCTACACACACTGAACCCATCCCAGTTTAGCTTTGCTAAGGGAAAGTCTTGCCTACTCAGCCTTATAAGACTTCTTTAAGAGGGTCACCAAGGTTATGGATGAGGGGAAAACAGTGAATAGCACCTACCTTGACCTGGCCAAGGTATATAATACAATACACCACTCGGGTATTGCTGATAAACTCTCAGAACTATGTATAAATCCCTACATACCTCTCTGGATTGCTGGCTGGCTTACAGATAGGAAACAAATTGTCAAGATCAATGAGACCACCTCCACCATGAGACCAGCTGAGTACTGCAGGCTATGTGTTGGGCTCACTCCTGTTTGGCATCTATTTCTCAGAAGTCAAGGCTAATGTCTAAGGCCTCTGGCTGGCAATGTTTGCAGATGACTGTAAACTGGGAGCTATTATAGAGTCCTACCATGACACGAACGTCCTACAATAGAGTCTAATACAAACTAATGACTGGTGCCAAAGTCATGGATTAAAACTCAACACAAAAAATGCATTATAGTGCCCTTTGTGAAACTGTCCACCTAAGCTAATTACTCAATTGATAAAGCACTCCTAACAGTTGACCCAATAGTTAGGGATCTGGGAACATATGTAGACAGTAATCTAGCCTTCGACCAACACTTAGCAGAGACAGTAAGAAAAGCATTTTACGATGCCCAACTCAGAAGTGAGGGTATAGAATCCAGGTACAAGGAAGTTATAGTAGCCCTCTACTCAGTCCTCATCAGACCCATCATTGAGTACAGTGCTCGGGTGGCCGCAGTGGTGCAGTGGTTAGCATCGCCGCCTCACAGCAATAGGCTCTCCGGTTCGATCCTCGGCTGGGTTGCCTTCTGTGTGAGGTCTGCATGTCCTCCCTGTGGTCATGTGGGTTTCCTCCAGGTGTCCCATTTCCTCCCACATCCCATAGCCATGCTGTAAGTGGATAGGTACTCTAAATTGGCCCTAGGCATGAATGTGTGCATGTGTGTGCCTTCTGTAGAAGGTTGGGCTCCAGGCTGACAACTTGGCACTGTAAAACTCCACTGCCAATCATGAGTGGACAGGTGATCTGCTGTGGCGACCCCTAAATGGAAAAATCTGGAAGAAGAAGAAGACTGAGTACAATGCTCACTTTGGTATGTACCTGACTAGGGACTAGCAACAGGTGGAATGCCATCAAAGGTTCATCACTAGGAGAATCCAGGGCATGAATTCCCTGTCCAACACAGATCACCTTAAGGCTACAAAGAGGCAATCTATGCTTAATATGTAAGGCATCCTCAGATTCAGCTATGATAGATCTCTTGCACATCTACAAAACTAACCAGCAAAACTAGATCCAAGGACCTGAACTTTACATGTGACAAACAGAACATGCTGAAGAAACTGAAATGTGTCTTAAATGTATGGAATAAGCTCCCCCATCTACGTGAAGCACAGTTCATCCCTGACCCGATTAAAAGAAAAAAAAAAATAATTGATGTTTGGATGGGAAATTGCAAATTCACCCCCAATCTGGCCTCCATATCTCTAATGGAGAGAGGTTGATAGTAAATATGTAATCACCTTTATTTCATTCTATTTCTCATCACTTATATCTACTCTTCAACCTCATACAGCACCCTCTCCCTGTTCCATACGTTTTTTACTTACCTCACTCCTCCCCTCACCATACCCTAACTCCTTATCTACACATCACTATGACCCCATCACACTAGTCTACATACACAAACCTACTACTCCTAACTACTACTCTTGCTTGTCTTACTACACCATATACATTAACATTCTTTGAACATGTTTCTTTTCCTGAACAACACCACCCCTACCAGCAAACCCTGCCCATTTCCCATATAAACTCACTCATCCACAGTAATATAACCTCCACCTTTTTTATATACTTCCCAAGTACCATAGATGTACCCATATTGCTTACTTCCTTATCAAAAAACCCCTAAACAATCACTATAAACTCCTTAAGTCCATACAACATTCTCAAAAACAACCCCTACTAGATGGCGATATTCATCCAAACCCTGGCCCCAATACCGATATTCCCACTAACCACCACAACCCAACATCTTCCACTATCATTCTCCCAAACAGATCAGCTAACTCCCTTTTGATAGCTCACCTTAACACCCGCAGCATAAACAATAAAATTTCCCACCTGCACGCACTCTTAGATGTGCACTCATTTGATATTCTCTGTATTACAGAGACATGGCTGAAGCCCTCAACTCACGACCAGGAGATTATCCCTCCTGGATATAACATCCTGAGATGTGACCGCAAGAAAAAAAAGGGTGGAGGAGTAGCCATATTATATAAATCTGAACTCCAAGTCTCACCCTTCAATGTGCCCCTACCCTCAGATTCTAATGCTGAAATGCTTACTGTAAAACTCCAAATCAACAACTCAAAATCTATCTATATAATTTGCACATACCTCCCCCCTGGAAATAATATCAGCACTCTGGAAAATATTCTTAGCCACCTCTCTACTCACCTACCTCAGGAAACTATTGTCTTAGGTGACTTTAATATAGACTGGGCAACCTGTAATTCCCCTAATCCTACCAATCATATAAATCTTCACGGTTTCTCACAAATAATAACCACTCCTACTGAAATCCATAAGCCAAGCAGTAAGGAATCCACCCTCGACTGTTTTCTACTCAACAGCCATCTTGATACTTATAAACCAAGAATCCTTCCTGAACATATCAGTGACCATATGCTAACCTATATTATTAAACAAAAAAATTCATAGCCCAAATACAAATATTTTTAAAACCTCCCGTTCCAAAAAACACTTTAATCCAGAGAGCTTCCAAAATGAACTAAAAGCATGTGACTGGTCACCATTGCTTCATCTTCAACTCAATGAGGCAGTGACCTACTTCAATACAGGATTCCTTCAAATCCTAGATTTCCATGCCCCCTATCGCTCTTCCCGAATAAGGACCAAAATCGCCCCCTGGCTCTCAAAACTAACTAAACAAAAGATCCTCCTCAGAAATAAAATCTAGGCCAAATGGAGAGCCTCAAAAAATCCATCAGATCACCTCTACTTCAAACAATTAAGTAATGCCACCAAAAAAGAAATTCTCCAAGACAAAAGAGACTATTACCTTCACCTCCAAAAAACCCACCAACAAAAAACCACAAAAATTCTGGTCAGGCATAAACAAACTTCTTAAGCCAGGCCACTCTAAAACTCCTGCCCCCTCAGGTTTCGACCATAATAACTCAAACCAGATTCCAGATGCCTTTAATAACTATTTTACCAAAGCTATTCTAACCCTAGCTAATATTTTACCACCTGTTACCTCTTCCCCATTAGATACCGCTAATACTCCATCTCCAATCTTTCATATAAAACCAGTACCTACATCCTTCATCTGCAACCGCCTTCAAAAACTTAAACCTTGCACCCCTTCTGCTGATTGTCTTCCTGCTGAATTCCTGCAAATTGCAACTATAGCCATTGCCTACCCCATCTCCATACTTATAAATGGAACAATCTCAGAAAGCAAAATCCCATCCATATGGAAAGTATCCCACATCATCCCTCTACACAAAGGTGACCCATCTACTGAACTTTCCAACTTTCGCCCTATCACCTTACTATCTCCAATAGCTAAAATAATGGAGAAATGCATTCACAGACAACTACTTGACCACTTTCTCCAGAATAACTTACTTGCCAACTGCCAGTATGGTTTTAGGCCATTCCATAGCACAACTGCCCTGCTATCCTTTTCTGACTCCATAAACAAAAATCGTAACAATAACACTTTTTCATCTACACTTTTTATTGACCTTTCAAAAGCCTTCGATATGGTGAATCATAACTTGCTTATTGACATACTAGAAGCCCAATCACTCGATCCACAGACATTACAATGGTTTAAATCCTATCTGGAAAACAGGCATCAAGCTGTACTTTGGGATAATAATCTTTCCACACCCCTCCCTGTGAACATTGGAGTACCTTAAAGCACTATTTTAGGACCTCTTCTCTTTTCTTTGTTTATTAATAATCTACACACCACAATTCCACAAGCCACCTGCATACAATATGCAGACGACTTTACCTTAATTTGTTCAGCCAAGTCCATAACCTCTCTCCAGTCACTCACCCAATCCATGTTTAACAGTGCTGAAAACTGGTTCTTGCAGCATGGTCTCCTACTGAATCCCAAAAAAAACAAAATGATTGCTCTTTTCTCCTACTTTTAAGTCACCTCAACTGTACTTCACTGTAACCTCTAACAATGGAACTAACATATCCCGTGACACTACTACCCATCTACTGGGAGTAACAATTGATATCTACCTTAGCTATGATCACCATATTAACTCTACAATAAAGTCTGTTAACAAAACACTTGGCACCCTTTACAGAATCAAACCCTTCCTAACCCCTTCTGCCAGAATAACTATTTCCCAGACCCATCTGATCTCTACCCTACTCTATGCTTCTGCAATATATACCAATCTTTCTAAAAGCAACTTCTCCAAACTTTCGACATGTTACAATAACATAGCCAGATTTGCCACTGGCACCCCCTTTAGAACTCACCATTGTCACAACATCAAACAACTGGGATGGTTAGAACTGCAGAACCAACTATTTTTCCAACAACTTGTCATCTCCCATAAGATTCTTTATCACCCTAATAATACCCCAATCCTCACTAATGTGATTACCCCCCTACAAAAGTCTTACTACACTTTGCTCAGCTAATAAGCTAATAGTTTCCACTATTAAATCCAACAACAAAGCAGGGGACTCACTTTTTTTCCAACACAGTAGGAAAAAGTTGGAACCAGCTTCCTAATGAACTTACCACCCTTACTTCCACTCTTCTTTTCAAAAAGCTACTCAAAGAATACCTTAAAACTCGCTGGCTTTGTCCATGCTCTAATCCTGACTGACACCTCTTTCCCCTTCCTGCGCTCTCTATACTCCTCTACTCTACTGCTCTATGTGTTCCTGTGGTAATGAAAGAATACATTTTGAATTATTTCTATTGATTGCTATCTCTCAAATGCTTGCTATATGTATATTTTTTTAGCATATCCTACTATACTGCTCTGTTCAAGTCTAACTGAACCTCAATTATAAACTATACACTGTCTTTCTTGGAACTATTACTATATATTTTATATTGTCTCTGCCATTGCTTGGAGCTTTTCTCCCAGGGCCTCTACTGAAAATGGACATATATCCAGCTAGACTAGCCCAGTCAACAAATGTAAAATAAAAATAAAAATAAATTAAGCCGCAACAGCCATACATTGTTCAAGTAGTCTTTTAGGGAAAGGTTGAAGGATTGGAGGAGTTTATCCTTATGGGTATAAGAAAAGTATTCCAAGCTTTAGTGACAGACTAGGAATATAGACAGTATCCTGCAGATTTGGATGGTTTATGAACACTGAGCTGTGAGTGGGCATCTGATTGCATTGGACGTTTGGGGGAGTATATTTATAGGGTTGGAATTTGGGCGGGGCACATAGCAAGGTAATGAGTAATTTTTTATGTTGTGAGTAACTGTGTATACTTATATGTAAAGGGGTAGTTTGAGCCAGTTGAGCTCCTTTAACGCTGTGCAGTGATGGGTACAGTAGTTAGTGTTGGATGCAAATTTGGCAACTTTATTATAACATTAAGTTTTTGTATAGATGAGGTCTGAAAGTTTTGACAATAGGAGCACCATAGAGAAGACAAGGCGGAAATTACTATTTGCTAGGGTGATTCTAGATGTAGAAGTCAGGAAGTTTCTGGATCTATAGAGTAAACCTATTTTTTGGTATTCTTTTTAATGACATTTTGTATAGAGAAATCAAATTTGAGGTTATCATATGTTGTCATACCAAATAGTTTAGTGCATGAGGCCAGTTCAGTACTGGTATTAAGAGAGTATGTCTTAAACTTATCATTTTCTTAGCACGGGGCTTTGAGAAAGAAAACAAAATTTTCATCTTTTTTAGGTTAAGCATGAGTTGAGAGTTATGAAGCCATTTTTTGATTATGCTGAAAGATTCCTGAGTAATTTGTTGATGTGCTGGATTATTAGATGAATGTGTAGGTGTTGACCCATCAGCATACTGTATGAGAGAAGGGATGTGTGCATGTCTGGAGAAAGTTAATAAAATATTAAAGAGGAGAGGACCAAGGATTGAGCCTTGTGGGAGACCAGAGCTGTCAGGGAATGGGGACTGCCATTTCACTGATTGCTGTCTGTCATTGAGGTAGCTCCTGCACCAGTTTAGAAATTTGGGTGTTAAACCTATTACGGACATCTGTGGCAACAGTTTTGTATGACAGATTGTATCAAAGGCCTTTGATAAGTCAAGGAATAGGGCAAAAACTAATCTGTCACAATCCCTTGCTTTATTGACTGTAACTGTAAATGCTAATAGAGTTGTATTAGTATTATGGGATGGTTGAAACTCATGTTGGATTAGAGTTAAAAGTTATTCCCAGCTGATATAATTTAGAAGCTGTTTATGGATGCATTTATTCAGTATTTTTGAAAGTGGAGACAGAATTGCTATTGTTAAATGTTACAAAGAAACCAACAACTGGAAAGGTAGAACGGATCCAAATCAATAAAAAGTGGTTTATTCAACAGGATCAGCACAAATGATATACACTTCACAAAACTGAACAATGTGTTTTCATCCGAGCACCTCCCAGACTTCTTCAGATAAATCACAAAAGGCAGTATACCGCCCCTTATATACCCTCTACAATTAAATGTCAATTAACTTTTAAAGACATACTTCCTAGATATCATTAATAAAAAGTATAAAAACACACAATACATAAATATAAAAATCACACTTGTTCAAAAATATTAAATCTAAGGTTAAAAATATGTATATGTATATAATACAATATAAACAAAGCAATGGAAAGTCTTCATAAATAATAACCTTTTAAAGCTTGGCAGACCTTAGTTTGAATAGTGGAGCCAGTGAAATGTAGTCATTAAAACCAGGGCACCTATTGGCTTCCAAGGTAATATGTCAATAGGTTTCCCTGTATTCCAGCTTAGTTTTCCAAGCTCCCCCTCTCACTTCCTTTGGGAACTGACTCAATAACAAAAAACCTAAAACTGGCTCACACACATTCCAGTGTATGCTTCAACAATGCGTTTTGGTGGTTTTTATTCTTTACATCTTTCTCGCAGATTCTATATTTTAGCTGTCTTTCTTGGCAGACCTTAGTTTTAATAGTGGAGCCAGTGAAATGTAGTCATTAAAACCAGGGCACCTATTGGCTTCCAAGGCAATATGTCACTAGGTTTCCCTGTATTCCAGCTTAGTTTCCCAAGCTCCCCCTCTCACTTCCTTTGGGAACTGACTCAATAACAAAAAAACTAAAACTGGCTCACACACATTCCAGTGTATGTTTGAACAATGTGTTTTGGTGGTTTTTATTCTTTACATCTTTCTGGCAGATTCTATATTTTAGCTGTGTTTCTGTTTTACAGATGTAGAATCTCTCACAAACCCACAGGTTACCAAATATACCATTCCAGAGGAATTACAATTGGAATAAACTTTTCCTGTCACCTGCTTTTGTCTAGCTGTCAGGTATATACCCTCACCTTGAAGGATATGTGGGCACTGTGCAAACCCCACATTTGTAAGTGTCATTTTTTTCTCTGAGAATAGACATTTAAATTGTTGGCCTGTTCTAACAACTTTTTTATGTTCCTAACCCTTTGGAAAACTACTTTCAGTGGTGTACCTTTTAGGTTTTCCAAATCTGTAAATTCAGAGAATTTGGCCCATTCCCTTTCCAGAATGATTTTGATGCAATAGGCATCCACACTGAAATGGGTCACAAAGGCCCTATTGTACCCTAGTGGTTCTGATTCTTACTCCTGCTTGATTCTTGATGTAAAAGACTCCATACCCAATATTGGAAAATATTTTTCAGCCCTTCGTGCCAAAACCTTGCTTTTAACCTCCAAAATCAGGTATCTAGGATAACCCCTATTCAAAAACATGTTATCCAGGACATTATATTCATTGTTAAAGTCTTCGTCTCATGATGTCATACGACTGATCCTGACATATTGTCCTTTAATAATGCCCCTCTTTTGGAAAAATAGATGAACACTAGAAAAATTAATGTAGGAATTAGAAGATGTCCCTTTCCTGTAAACAGTAGATTTGAAATCCCCACATATTTTTTGTATAGACACATCCAAATAATCCATACAATCAGTTGTTACCTGGTGGGTAAACTACAAAAATGGTAGTTTGGGAAATGTATTGTACAAACTCATCCAACTTTTCCAAACTATCACCCCAAAACAGGCATATGTCATCCAGGTAGCGGCTATACATTCTCCAACAACTGAAAAAGGGGCATTTTCTAATATATCTGTGCTCCCATCTGGCTATAATGATGTTAGCATAAGTGAGGGCACAACTGGACCCATAGCCACATGCCACTCTTGTCTGAAAAACTCTCCTTCCAAAAATAGGAAATTATTCTTCAGTATCAACTCTGCTAATTCCAAACAGAGAAAAAGTTCATCATCCGATAGCCTCACCTTCCTTCTGAGTGTTTCCTCTAACCATAATAGGCCAGTGTCATGCGGGATGATGGAAAGCAACATCGATGGTGTGATGTCCGTGCCCTGGCCCAGCAATCAAGGAGCCTCAATCCTCACCAATAACACCAGAGATGGTGTATCATATCTGAGGAAATTATAACAAATACACATAGTAAAGTGCAATTTCCCTGAAGAGCACACAGCGATCACAGTCAGTCTGGGGGTGGTCACTCCCTTGCTCTCCAGATCCCCAATGAAACTCCCCACTGTCACAACTATAGGGTCCAGATCTCAGCCAGCTGGGCAAGCTAAAATCTCCAGCACCCTCTCTATCCAGCCAGTGCTTCATGTCCCTGCCCAAGTAGCTGACACACACTTTGAGAAAAGAGTTTATACAACCCCACAGACACTTCTGGAGAAGGCTGGCACAGGTTCTCCAACTGTGCCCCCTTTTCCCAGACTATACTGTAGTACACTGCCATCATCCAGCTAATATTTATCAGCTACTCAAAGGCCCTTAAAAAGGGTGTCCAATTATTACTGTGCAATATTATTATCCAATTGGTAGTTGTGACTAAACAGTCAAGGTTTATTTAGAGTGACTTGGACAGTAAACTCTATAAATATGCAATGTACTCTACAGCTTAAACTATCTCTACATGAAACAGCCACAGTTAAAAGGTTTTAAAATATTTAATAATAAATAATAAAAACACAAGGCAATACTTTCTACTACACAGTGCTAGTCAAGAGTTCAGAGATCACAGAGAAATACTTAAAATAATTCAGTAGTACAGTTCTGACATCACAGAAAAACACAATTTAATCTTTCTAGTTCCTAGCTATTTCTAAAAGACAACACAAGTCTAAGATAACTTACATATGAGCAAGACTGTGCTGTGAGTTGGATGATCAAGACAAAAATGCTTAATGCCTTCTGATTCTTCCTGTTTAAATTACTATTGCAGTCCTGATTCCTATTGCATCATTTTTTACACTTTCCTGGTGTTCCCATGCTGACAGAAACCGCATTTACATTATTTAACACCTAGGCAGAAACCAGAGCAATAACTGACATCCCACATGTAAATTCTGGTCATTAACTTTAGCCTTAAAAATATAGGCAGGAAGCCTTCATCTAGCCCAGCCGGAGCCGAATTGTAAACATCAAAGACAGTTATGAAATAATTTCAATTTCAAAGAACAGACAAGAAATGCTCGACTTAGCTTTCTTTACAGCAGAGGGCAATGTTGCTACATTGTTTTGAGTTAAACATTTCACAGCATATTCTTTCATTTAAGAAAACAAGCCTGTAATTCAACATTCATATTTACAAATGACAGAATTATGTACCAAATTCTATTTAACTAGGCTGGCAGCCTTCACCCATCTCTACCAGTCTTCACCCCCCCCCCCCGAGAACTCAAGCTAGTTTTTCAAGCCGCTTGAGAGGGTTAGGTCTGCATATATCTACCCCATTCCCTGTCTTAAGAGCCCATCTGCATTGGCATTGCTACTCCCGCTGCAGTGCTGCACTGACATATCATATGCTTGTAACCCAGGCTCCATCTTAGCAGCTTGGCATTTTGCTGGCTGGCTCTATTTAACCATTTTAGGGGGGGGTATCTATCATAACAGTGAATTTCCTAGAGATAAGGCTGAAGTTTCTGCAGTGCCCATACCATGGCTAGACATTCCTTTTCTACAGCTGCATAGCATTCCTCCCTGGGTTGGAGCTTATGATTGAGATAAACCACTCTGAAGAAATCTGGCTAAGTACAGCCCCCACCCCATGGTTTGAAGCATCCATCTGCACAACAAATTATTTGCTGTAATATGTACTGGCTAAAACAGGGGGTCCTCCCAAAGCTTCTTTAAGCATCTGGATTGCCTGCTCACATACTGGGGTCCACACTACCTTATCTGGCCTGTTCTTCCTTGTCAGGTCTGTGAGAGGAGCAGCTATGGTACTATAACTGGAGATTAACTTTCTGTAGTACCCTGCTGTCCCTAAAAATGCCCTCACCTGCTTTTTAGTAACAGGTGCAGGCCATGCCTGAATGGCTTCCATTTTGGCAGGTTCTGGCCTTATCTTACCACTCCCCACTTTATGTCCTAGGTAGGAGACCTCTGCCATACCCACCTGACATTTGCTCGGCTTAATGGTCAACCCTGCCCTCTGTAGTCTGCCCAGCACCTCCCTGACATGCTGAAGGTGCTCTGGCCAGAAATGGCTGTAGATAACAATATCATCTAAGTAAGCAAGGGCAAACTCTCCTGCTAGGATAAGATCTACCAGCCTCTGGAAAGTCACTGGGGCATTCTTCATCCCAAAGGGCATTTTTAAGAACTCATACAAGCCAAAATGAGTCAGAAAGGCTGACTTCTCTCTAGCACTGGGAGTCAAGGGCACCTGCCAGTAACCCTTGGTAAGATCAATGGCTGTAAGATACATAGCCCCACCCAGCTGCTCTATGGCCTCATCTGTCCTAGGCATGGGGTAAGCATCCAACTTTGTGTGACTATTTAATTTCCTGTAGTCCACAAAGATCCTGGTGCTGTCATCCTTCTTTGGCACTAGCACCACTGGGGAGGTCTAGGGATTCTTGGACTCTTGAATCACCCCTAGTTCCAACATCTCCTGTACCTCCTCCCCTCAGTGTCTGTTTGACTCTCTCAGGCACTCTATAAGGGTCCTGCCTAATAGGCCTTTGTGGTCCTGTATCCACCTGTTGCTGCCCCAGGTGGGTGCACCCTGGTTTCCCAGTGAACATTCCCCCAAATTCCTGCAACACTGCTCGGATTTCTCAAACCTGGGTAGGAAATAGCTGCTGGGACATTGCTACCCCTTCCACCGAGGTGTCAGCTCAAGCCTCACTGAGGAGATCAGTCCCCAGATCTCTCACAGACTCCTCCTGCAATCCACTGTAAATGCTCAGCAAAAGGGCCTCCCTATCATGGAAAGTTTTCATCATGTTATCATGGTACAATTTGTGTCCCTGCCATCTGCCTAGCAGTTCTGCCATGTAGTTAACATCCCTTACCTTTCTTAACACCTTGTAGGGACCCTCCCAAGCTACTTGCAGCTTGTTGTGTCTGACAGGAATGAGAATAATTACCTGCTGCCTCATAGCATACTCTATAGCTCAAGCATTCCTGTCATACCACACCTTTTTCTGTTGTTGGGCTTCTGCCAGGTTCTCCTGGGCCAAGCCCATGAGTTCCCTGAGCCTTGTCCTGCGGTTTACGACATATGCCACAACAGACTCCTTGTGAGACTCGCACTCACCTTCCCACTCATCTCAAATTAAATCTAGAGGTCCCCTCACTCTATGCCCATACAGCAACTCAAAGGGTGAAAAATGTGTGGATTTGTGAGAAACCTCTCTGTTAGCAAACAACAGATGGGGCAGATATTTGTCCCACTCCCCCTTAAACTGATCTGCAAATGCCCGTAGCATGGACTTGATTTTAGAGTTTTAACCTCTCAACAAGACCATTAGTCTGGGATTGGTAGGGAGTGGTCTTCATGTGCTTCACCCCACAGGACTTCCACAGACAAGCAAGCAGGTCTAACATGAAATTGGTACCTCTGTCAGTATTTCTTTTGGGAAGCCTACCCTGCTGAAAATCTCTAACAAAGCATTTGCCACCTTCTCTGCCTCAATGGAGGACAAAGCTACTTCCTCAGAGTATTGTGTATCATAATTCACTACCACTAGGATATACTTTTCCCTGTGGAACTTGGGATACTCAGAGGACCCACAATATCCATAGCTACTCTCTGAAATGGCTCCTCAATCACAAGCAAGGCATTAAAGGAGCTCTCACCTTGTCTCCTGCCTTGCCTTCCTTTTGGCATTGCTCTCAGGTCCTGCAGTACCCTGTTACATCTCTGGAAATTCCAGGCCAATAGAAGTTCTGCATAATATGCATCTTTGTACATGTTATGCCCATATGACCTGCAAAGGGAATATCATGGGCTATGGCTAGATGCACCAGATGGCACCACCAACTGCTGTACTCTCTCACCTTCTAGGCCTCTCTCAGGGTTCCACTCTCTGTATAGTAACCCTTTGTTCCAGTAATCAGGTGCCTCCCTAGCTACCTGCCTCAGGCCTTGCAATGTAGGGTCTGAGAGCTGAGCCTGTCTCAACTCTCTCCTTGTAACTCTTCCCAGCTCCCCTTCCACAGGAAGTCTGGCATCCTCTGACAGTGGTGCCTTACTGTCAACCTGGGTACTACTACTCACCTCTGCCTTTACAGTCACTCAGTCCAAGGGACCATCAGTACCCCCAAGCAGCTGCGGCTCATCTTCAGTCTCACTGCTACAGCATAGCTCATTTCTTGAAGCAACCACCTCACCAGTCCTGGCTGCAAGTATGCAGTCTGTCTGGGTTTCCCCCAGGCTACCAGACCCACATGGTTGTCACCTAGCCTGACTGCATGTAACTGCATAAGCACATGGTACTGCCTCATCCAAATTCTTCCTTATCAGGACATCTGCAGGATGGTAGTTTAGCACACCTGTTGTCTCAAGACAACCTACTATTGGCATTTTGTCTTTCCCACTTACTGGTTTCCTCACCTTTGGTTCCCCACCTTGCCTCTCTGGACACCTGTATGCCACATGGCCCCACTGGTTGCATTCAAAACATTTAACCCTAGCTCCTGGACATGTACCTGGACTTGGGGCCTCCCCTGCTACTGGCAGATTATGTTGTGGCAGTCTGTGCTGTCTGCCATGGGTTCCATTAGACCCATGAGCAGTACTGAGGGTCCCCTTCCTGTGCAGGGCTTCCCAGGTATAGGTCTCTCTTCTTCCCCAACTCATCTGAAGTAGCACATTGTCTATCAGCTAACCAGATCCTCATGTCCTAAGGCAATGTGCTAAGGACTTGTTCCCTCACCAAAAGGTCTGCCAGCCTTTCAAAAGTAGTGACCAGACATCCACTCACCCACCTATGGAAATAAGTGCTCAATTCAGCAACATATTCACACACACTTTCATCAGCCTTGCATCTATGCTCACAAAACTTCTTCCTATATTTTTCAGGTGTTAGCTTAAAAAAACTCTAATAGAAATGTTTTTATAGCAGTATAATCAAAACATGAAACATCAGACATTTTAGATTATACAGTTACAGCTTTACCATGGAGTAAGGGGGTCAGGAACTGTACCCAGAGCCCTTGGTCAACTTCATACTGTTTATATACCCTCTCAAACATATGAATGAAACTATCAAACTTATCCCTCTTTCAAACTGAAGAAGAAATTTACTGATTTTTTGTGCTTCTGGGGTCTAGTTCGTCCTTTCCCCATTACCTCTATGACTCTGGTAAAGAGTCAGCATCTCCTTCTCATGCTGCCTCTGCTGTTCTTTTTCCTCAGCTTCTAGGTGTTGCAGTTTCCCATTCTCCTCACTCGCTAGACACCTCAGTCTCTCTGCTCCTTCTAGTTCCACACACCTGGCCTCCAACTCAAGTCTCTTTAGCTCCAGCTGGATTTTTAAGTCCACTGCAAAAAGGCTGAGCTGTCTATTCTCCGAGGGTATTATATCTCCACTGCCAGTCTGATTGTCCTCCTTGTTGCTGTTTACTGATGCAGCTGTAACCAAGGCTGCAATCAGGCCTGCCTTAGTCAGGTTTCCATGCACCAGTCCCCTAGCCTGGCACATCTCTGCCAGCTGGCTCCTTGTCAGCTTTCCATACTCCTCTGCTGACATGCTGCCTGCTCACCCTGACTAACTAGGCTAACAAAAGAAATAATACAATTGTGATCTGAACTCTGAGTATTCACTGTGTGGCTGTTTTAGAGTACAAAAACACCTTCAAAGCTCACTGTACACAAGCTACAGTATTCACTCTACCCACACCACTACAAGTCAATTTGCTTTGACATCTTCACTTCACTGGTCAGTCGTAGTACATGGAAGGGTTGATGTTGGGGAAGTGCAGTTTAGCTGTTTTTCCATTTGTGATTTTATGGCTTCAGGTGAGCAGTCTACATTGGAGTTTGGCTTTTCACAAATTGGCATGAACTCTCTACAGGATTTTTTACAGAATTTAACTTTACTTGTTCAACAACTTTTGAAGGAGAAGAGCAGTAACAACAATTCCTGTAACACTGATGAGGTTGTTACCCTGCCCATAACTCCTGAAAGGCTCCCTAAGTGAAACAAACAAACTCTACCACACATGGAACCACACAGAACACTGACCTCTCAACCCTGTACTGAAATAGCAAAACCGACTTAAGCAAGGTTATTACCTTAACTCTAATCGAACTATATTGTAAGAGTACCGTGACTGGGTCCAGCACTGGAAATGGCCTCTAAAACCACCAAACTTATATTGACTTAGCTATTTATAACTAACAAAAAAGCCCTCAGTTGCTATTTCTATTACCCTAAGGACTAACTCCCAGACTAGCTTCCTGTAAAACACTAACTTCAAATGCTAAACCATAAATACAGCTGCCAATACTAAGGAAAAGGTGCACATAATGTACAAACATTAGAAATTGAACTGTGCACCTACCCTGTAACCTCTGATAGCTGGAACTTGAGAAATGCTTAAGCCTCACTCCTACTGAACCAGGGTTACAAATGCCTCCCACATCAACCACCATTTTCAAATCTCCAGTGCCCCAGGACTCAGCCAGTCGACTGCTGCTATACACGGTTTGTGGAAGCTGATATTTAATGCATTTTTCATCCTGTAAACTACTTGTAGCTACAAATGCTTTCATAGAACTGTTTTTGGTTATAACAACAGTTTTGCAGTCGTGAATACAAACATATTTACTGTTTTCTGGATTAATAACAGTATTGTTGGTGTTGTTTGGATTAATAACAGTATTGTTGGCTACATTCAAAATGGCTGTATTCTCCTCATAGCAAAGTTTTATTATGTTAGCGCTTCTGTTTGAATAAATTTCCAAACTTCTTCAGACATCTTTTGTAATTGGTACAGCAGTTTATATTGACATTCAAATAATCGTCATTGAATCAATCAACAAATTAATTAAGAATGCAATCCATTAAAAGTTAAAGGTATATGTCCCAAAATAAATTTGTATTACTAGCCTGTATATTAATAGATGGTATTTAAAACAAGATAAAGTCATTTCATATACTATATATATTATATATTAATTACCTTACAATACATTAAAGACAATATATACATATATATATATATATATATATATATATATATATATAGTTCTATAGCCTGAAACACTATAAGCCTGAAAATCAAAATCCTGAAACCAAAAGCCTGAAAACTCAGAATCCTGAAACTCAAAATCCTGAAAACACAAATAATGCTAATATGCCAATACAAACACACTAATATCTAACCCTAACTCACTTATAAAAACCATCCCAGTATGTCTTTTTGATTTTCAGGCTTATAGTGTTTCAGGCTTCTGATAATATATATATATATATATATATATATATATATATATATATATAAACACACATATTAATCCAAAAGGACATTAAAAACCAGCTCACAATCCCTCAAAATCATTTTCTTATGTTTTTGTAGATAAAAATTATTATTTACCTATCTAATTGCTTAAGTTTTAAAGTGCACATGATAGAGGCATATTCATTAAGGCCTGGGAATATGTGCGCAAAAGTTTGAATCTGCCATAGGAGTTCATTTTCTTCTAACTTAAGTGCCCATGGCTCCCCTCTTATGTTATATTGCTCCTGGTGTGAAATGGTAAACCAAAATTTATGAGTAGGGAATTCCAATGTGTGCCTAGCCAATGCATTAGTTGTGTTTCCTTTATTAATATGGTAGACGTGTTCGTATATTCTTTGTCTCAGTTTTTTATCCATCTTCCCTATATAAAAAGACTGACATTGTTGGCATAGTGCCACATAAATGCTCCCCTTAGATTCACAGTTATATTTCCTACTTAGTCAATATACTCTATCCTTAATACTAATTTTGTTGCAAATCAATATATTTTGGCATTGATGACATCGACCAAACTTCGACATCCCTCCATTTCTTACAGCTACACTATTTTGCAATTCTAATAGGTCTTTTAAATTCTGCCCATGTCTATATGTTATCCGTAAAGATGTTGCAAACGTTTTGTTTATATGCATATCTTCTGTAATTAAATTCCAATTCTTATACAATATGCTTGAAACAATTCTTGCATCATTGGAATATGTTGTTATAAACATAGGGCCTACATTACCCACTTTATTTTTAACAATCATATTATTATCAGAAATATCCTCTGTGATATGATAGCCCTTGATCAAAATGGGCTTAAAATGCCCGGTATTTCTTTTTGTTGTTACTTCTTTACAAATTTGGTCAAATAAACTAATTGGATAACCCCTACTATTAAACATTTTTCTAAGATGGTTGCATTCTTTATAAAAAATCATCTTCTATGGAAACCATCTTTGCAGCTCATACTAGCTGCCCTTTCATCACTGCTTTTTTCTGGTGAAAGGGATGGCTGCTTGAAAATGAAAAAATGTATTTGAATTAGTAGGTTTTCTGTATATAACTGTTTATATCTGTTGTTGTTTTTGTCCTTTGATATCAGGACATGCAAAACGTTAATAGCCTCAATCTCAAATTGATAAGTAAAGTCCAAAAATTAGTTAATTTTTTGATTCCTGCAATAAAAGGTAAAATAGAAGTACTATCTCCTTTCCATAGAAAGAACATATCATCCTGGTATCTAGTATACCAGGCCATATGTTCTTGAAAGAGTTGATTTTTAAACAAAAATTCATGCTCTCAATACGCCAAGATGCAGTTGGCAAAACTGCCCCTACAGTGTGCGCCCATAGCGACACCTGATGTTTGTTTGTAAATTTGCCCATTAAAGAGCATATGGATATTACCAAGAACCAATTGTAGCAACGTTTCTAAAACATACTTTCCATTGTTGTCAACCCCTTTTATGGTAAGTAGATTTCGAACCCAGTCAAAGCCTAGATCATGTGGGATTACGGTGTACAAATCTTTATCTACCGTTAAAAAAAATATAGTTTTCATTGAATTCAAATTTATTAATTCCATCCAAAAATCCCCACGAGTCTGGGCAGATTTGTTCTTCACTGCTAATAATTGGTTTTAATTTACTGTCTACATATTTTGCACAAGCATACACAATGGATCTCCTCCCATCAACAATTGGTCTAAATGGTGGGTTAGATGTGTTTTTGTGTATCTTAGGAGAACCAAATAAAACAGGTGTCTTTGGCACTGCCATGGTTAAATAATGCAAGATATCCAAAGATATACTTCCATCCAAAAACAAGTCATTAATAGTATTATGTATATGCTTATGAGCAATATTCACTTCATTAATACTTATCAAACAATAAGAATCTTCATTTAAAACACCGAGCATTTTCTGTACATAGTCGTTTTCATACTTAAATATGAGTCCTCCACCTTTATCTGGTTTCATGACTTTGATTCTATGAAACTTTAAAGATGTTAAAAAATCCAATTCCTCAGAAGATATGTTGACAATCATTTTTGTCGTTGTCCTTATGTAAACCAGTTCTTAAATCCATTTTGCATATACGATCAAAAAGTGCTATCGTTGCATGTAAGGGTGGATTAAATAAGCTGGAAACTTTTATATCATGGGTTTAGGCAGGAATGTTGCCCATAAGAACCGATAAATTCAATTTCCAGACAAATATTTTTAAGTCTAGAATTGTTCTTGCTAAATTAGCTTTTATATCTGGGACAAATGATAACCCTTTCAACAGCAAATCAACAAACTGCATATCTATACAGAAGTCTGTGTAATTGAAAACTTTAAAGTTGCCTTGTGTACTTACAAAAATAGTTGGATTTGTAAGCAAACCATGGGCTATCACCTTTGGTTGTTCTGCTTCCTTCATTGTTGTTGTTGTCCCTGACCTCTGATATTCTGTTGCTGTTGGAATGTTTTCCGGTGAGCACCCTGAAAATCCTGGCCATTAGCATCATTTGAAGTACTAGCTGATGCATAGTTTGCATTTTCGCCATTCCTGTTTCTCTCGCTCCTCCTCAATTGCTGGGGCTGCATGATGTTATCATTGCTGACATCATCTGCATTAATTGTCAAGGAGGCGTTGACGATTTGTAACCTCCCCTTCTCCAATCAAGTTTGAAAATTGCAAGGGTAGGCAGTGCCTTTTGCATAAGCATGCACATCCCTATTCAGTTTCTTTTTCTTGATTTCAATTGCTCGTTTAATGACAGAATCAGTAGAAGTGTAAATGCAACTATAATCGAATTTATACTTATCAAAGTCTACATGTGATGTAATATTCCGCTCTAACACTTCTAATTCACATTTAAGAGAGTTCACTTGTGTGCCAAAATGTTTAATCAGAACACCCAAAAATTCTTTTCCTTGTCTATCAAATAAACAGATTAACTCATGATGGAAACTTGATTTAGAAATGAGTTCAACAGGGTATCGCCACTGTTGTAGCCCCTTGGGCACTATCCTTTATTAGTGCATTCTTGTAGGTAACTGATCTCCAACTGGAGCTTCCGGTATTTTAGTAATTTTTTTATCAAATTCATTGAGATTAGCAATAATTGAAGGATTGTTAGTTGCCAAAGAATCCTGCACATTAGAATTATTGTCATTAACGTAAGGGTGGATTAAATAAGTTGGAAACTTTTATATCATGGGTTAAGGCAGGAATGTTGCCCATACGAAACAATAAATTCAATTTCCAGATGAATATTTTTAAGTCTAGAATTGTTCTTGCTAAATTAGCTTTTTTATCTGGGACAAATGATAACCCTTTCGACAACAAATCAACAAACTGCGTATCTATACAGAAGTCCGTGTAACTGAAAACTTTAAAGTCGCCTTGTGTACTAACAAAAATAGTTGGATCTGTAAGCGAAACATGGGCTACCACCTTCGACGGTTCTGCTTCCTTCGTTATTGTTGTTGTCCCTGACCTCTGATATTCTGTTGCTGTTGGAATGTTTTTCAGTGGGCACCCTGAAATTCCTGGCCATTAGCATCATTTGAAGCCAATGCAATTGGATAGGTAAATAAAATATCTATAAAAGCATAAGAAAATTATTTTGAAGGATTGTGAGCTGTTTTTAATGTCCTTTTGGATTAATATGTGTGTTTATATATATGATGTCTTTAATGTATTGTAAGGTAATTGATATACAATATATAGTATATGAAATTACTATTTTGTTTTAAATACCATCCATTAATATATAAGCTAGTAATACAAATTTAATTTGGGACGTATACCTTTAATATTTTATGGATTGCATTCTTAATTAATTTGTTGATTGATTCAATGACGTTGACTATTTGAATGTTAATATAAACTGCTGTACCAATTACAAAAGATGTCTGAAGAAGTTTGGAAATTTATTCAAACAAAAGCACTTACATAATAAAACTTTGCTACGAGGAGAATACAGCCATTTTTCTTTTTTGTTCATTTTAAACAGTTTTATTGTTTGCAGTTTCCTTTTTACAGTATTGTTGGTTAACGAAACTCAGCATTAGCAACTTGGATAGCTCACTACTGCATTGCTAAGATCAGACTACGCCTGAGTGTTTCTGTGTGTCTTTGCTAGTAACAACAGATGTTTCATTAATGTTAAAGGCTATTGAAACTCAGCATTAGCGGGTAGGATAGTTCTCCATTGACCAATTAAGGTCGCATTGTGCCTGCTTGAGTGTATTAGATGCCTATGATAGTAAAAACAAATGTACTGGGCAAAATAACAGTGTTAAAAGCTAAAGAAACTTAGCGTTAGCATATAGGACAACATGCTGCTAATCATATCACTTAGTAAGGTGTTTTAAGGGACTGCACTAGAACGGAAGGCTCTCCTGTAGTCTATCTGCCCATATAGCTAATTTGACCTTGCTTTAAAAAAGGTTGTCTAGCAATATTTGACAAAGATGTTTGATTACTGAAATGTGGGAATGTGTCACATGTGTGGTCGCTAACTGTGAATGATATCTGCAACTGTGTACTACATAGACTGCTGCTGACTGCTGGTAACTCTGCAAATCTATCCCTACAGGTTGTTACCCTGCCCATAACTCTCAAAAGGCTTCCTAAGTGAAACAAACAAACTGTACCACACAGGGAACCACACGGAACTCTGACCTCCCAACCCTGTACTGAAACAGCAAAAGCGACTTAAGCAAGGTTGTTACCCTAACTCTAATTGAACTATATTGTAACAGTACCGTGACTGGGTTCAGCACTGGAAATGGCCTCTAACCTCCCCCAAACTTCTATTGAATTAGCTATTTATAGCTAACAAAAAAGCCCTCAGTTGCTATTTCTATTACCCTAAGGACCAACTCCCAGACTACCCTCCTGTAAAACACTAACTTCAAATGCTAAACCATACCTACAGCTCCCAATACTAAAGAAAAGGTACACATAGCGTACAAACTTTAGAAAGTGAACTGTGTACCTACCCTGTAATCTCTGATAGCTGGAACTTGAGAATTGGTTAAGCTTCGCTTGGACTTGCTTCATGCCCTGCCCTGCCCCAAAATCCCACCTGCCCCTAGTACTACTGAATTTATACCTATTTAACCACACCCCACTCCTCTACCAACCAATCAGCTACAACTAACACTTGACACTTAACTATCTACCTGACACCACTTATCCCCTCCACCAGCTTCTGTTTTTTCTCTTTCCCATACCCTAGTATCAAATCTCAGTACAATAAATATGCTTACCCCTAAACTTCTGTTGCTAACCCTTCTATCATTCCTGCTACTCATCTCTTATTTTCTCTCTCCCTATGAGAACAAGAGTTACCTTGGCTTCCACTACCCTAGCTTCAGAACCTTAGCATCTCCATTAATGCACAAAACCGATCACCTTCCCCCCTCCCATATACTCAACTCACCAACCCCAATCATCTATGTCCCTTCTAGACCTAGATACATTTTTTCTAAACCCAAATTACAGTACCCTACTCAGAATCTGGAAACACATAAAAAAAATTAAAAATAACGTCACTGTGGATGGCGACATCCACCCAAACCCCGGCCCAACCCATACCTCTGACACTAAAACCCACTCTAACTCCCCTGCCTGACTCCTTGTTGGCCTGTCAGCTCAACATTAGGAGTGTAAACAACAAAATCCAACACCTACATGCCCTCCTGGCAGTGCACTCACCAGATATACTATGCCTTACAGAAACATGGCTAAAACCTGCCACCAAGGACAATGAAACTATGCCACCAGGGTACAATATGTACAGACTTGATCATTCCTATAAAAAAGGCAGAGGTGTAGCACTACTTTATAAGTCCACCTTATCCGTTACCATAGACACAGTACAACTCCCCCCCCCCCAATTTAATAATGCTGAAGTTATCATCACAAACCTACATATTAATAATCACAAAAGCATAAACATTTTTATTCAAACAAATTACTGGAGCCACCACGATGGTTAAAAATCTTTAATTATGAAACAGAACGAGCGCTTTCACGCACCTAAAAAGTGCGCTTCATCAGGTTACAACAATTCATAAAAGAACTTCTGTTTTTATACATATATCCACGCCCTAATTAACAAGTCTTTATGGCGGGAAACCAGTTCTAATTAATCAATATAAAAAATCAATTAAGTATACCTCAAGCAACCTTGAAGCCAAGGCTTAAAGTGCATATAGTATTAACGTATCTTACAATGTAAATTCTACCAAAGAATATATATGATCATATATTACCTCAATAAAAACTACCTTGTTATGCAATATTTGAAATCAGAACCTAGGTTCTATTATAAAATAATCACTGTCAATATTTCTTAAGTATTAAGACATTCTATAAAAGAGGGAAAGGAGGGGGGGGAAGGGGGGGAAAGGGAAGAGGCGGGAATGGAAGAAAAACTGGAAATGACATTCATGAATAAAAATATATAACAAACAAGGTATGAGAATAACAAATTCATGTTTAAATATATGTCTGTCTATACTATAAACACTATTTATTCGATAAAACCATCAATATGTATAAAAGGATATATTTATCCTGATCAATAGTATCACGTATTAAATAACATGCTAAAAACAAGAAAGAAAAGACAACTCTTTCCCAATAGTAAAAGCTATCCATCAGGGAGTAGCTATTTTGTTCAGTAATGTCATAAAAAATGTAAAATTAAATAGCTTTATCTAAACCATGATGTATTTTAATTAGGGAAATAGAAGGTCACAGAAGAGCTGGTCTAATGTTGAGTGAGGTATTGAGGCCAGGTTCTAAATGTGCTCTAAGTGTTAAAATCCATCTCAACTCATATAATTCTAATGTACCTAGTGTATCACCTTCCCTTTTGTTAGGATATAGAATCTGAAGGACTCTAAATCTAAAACCATGGGCTGGAAACATCTGACAATGTCGGGCCAGTACATTATTTTCATTCATTTTCCGTATATCGTATATGTGGTTGTACACCCTGTCTTTAAATCTACGTGTTGTCAAGCCCACGTAAAATACATCACAACAATCACATGTTGCTAAATAAATTACATTGGTGGTGTTACATGTGGCATAAAAATTGGGGGTAAAATTCACACCTAGTTCCCTATTTATATACCTCTGTTCTTTCATAATATATTTGCAGATGCAGCATTTATTGCAAGGAAATGTTCCTTGTCTAAAGTTAGTTCTTAAATCTTTAGGTACATAAGAAACTCTTTCTTTACATAAAATCCTTTTTAAGTTGAAACAATTACTATATCTGAACCTGGGATAATTACCTACTATGTTCATCATTTCCTTATTCATACTTAACAATTTCCAATTCTTAACTAAGATTTCTTTAATATGTTTGACATCATTGGTGTATTTGATGTCATAATGTAATATACCTTTCTGGAATCTGGAATAATGTCCATTTGAGGGTCTACTCATGACTCCTCTTTTAGAGGCAATCAGATTGTCATTTCCATGGTTCATGATTAATTGAGTCGGATAGCCTCTTTTCATAAAGCATTGTCCCTGGAAGTCTAAAAGGCGTTCTTTCTCACTATCGGTATTACAGAGTCTGATAACCCTCTCCATTTGATTTTTAACTACGTTTGGAAAGATATGCCTGGGATGCATGCTTTCATAATGTAATATTCCATTTTTCCAACAGGGTTTCCTATACAAAGATGTAAAAAACCCATTCTTATCGTTTTTAACTATGGTGATATCAAGGTAATTAATGCTGACCAGGGAAGCCTCATATGTAAAGCTCAAAAAGGAGGTGGTATTTCCCATGTATTCTATAAAATCATGTAAGGAGTCGATGGTACCATTCCAAAAAAGTATGATATCATCTACAAATCTCCTATAATAGATGGCATTATTGATGAAATTCTCTTCATTAAAAACATGTATCCTCTCCCATTCGTACACTGCTAAATTCGCATAGGCATTTGCACAGGGGGTGCCCATGGCAACCCCCCATGCCTGCCTATATATATTATCCCGATACATGAAGATATTGTTGTTTAATATTAAATCGAGCAGAGTACAAATAACAAACTGCTCATCATTACTAATACTACCACATTCATTAAGATGTTTCCTGACAGCCTCAATACCGAATTCATTCGGTATACTCGTAAACAAACTCTTAATATCTAAAGTGACCATAAGGGTGTCAGATGTTACCCTGCCAAGTAATGATTCCTATTTTAAATCGTCTAGCAGTTTGTATGTGTTTTTCAGAATAGTAGGTATCATCTCTGCTAGAGGACCAATCTTTGATTGCACATATTTAGAAGCATTCTCCGTTACCCATAGTTTGCCAGATACTATCGGCCGCAAGGGTGGTGGATGAACTCCTTTATGTATCTTTGGCAACCCCTTTATTATAGGTATCAAGGGTGCTTCAATGTCAAGATATTCATATAGGGACTTGTTAATACTTCTAGTCATTAAGAGGTCGTATAACATGTCATGAACATTACTAATAATTGAGGCAACTTCTGATTTACATATTAAAGAATAAGCAACATCATCATTAAGCATGTCATTCATCATGTCACTATAAAAAATAGAGTCCATTATTACAACACCCCCCCCTTTATCGGCAGGTCTGAATGTCAAACTACTGTCTTTACAAAGGGTATCTAGACTTTGTTTCTGGGCTGCATTCAAATTCACGAACAACTTTTTATGCCGCTTTTTACCAAAATACAAATAAAAATCATGTTCACAGGCTCTTTGAAAACAGTCCACAAAGCTCGGTAAGGGTGGTACATAAGAGCTCTTTCTTTTTAACTCAGCAACATTATAATCATGTGTTGCAGTAGCTGAGTCTTTAAAAAGTAGTTTCAAGGTTACTTTTCTCGTAAATTTACGAAGTGAAATCAAGGTGTCTGATAACTCACTCCCTCGGGAGGGGATGAATGAAAGTCACTTATTAAGTACAGAACAGTCAATGTCAGTCAGGAGTCTGGAAGACATGTTGATGAACAAAGTATTTAGAATTTCTTCTTTCTGTTCCCCCAATTCTCGCCGGACATCTTGCGCTTCCCTCTCCCCCTGCTTGTTGAGCGTGTTTGCGCTCGATGTTTGTATGGAAGCGGGGAGTTTAAAGCATGGGTCGCTTTATACACATTATTTGTCTGAGATGTTATTTCTTTAGGTCTAGCTCCTCCAGTTGTCAAGTTTAAATTCAAACCCTGTTGGTTACAGGGTAGGGAGGAGATGGTTGGTGTAATATCCCCATCAAACTGTGTTAGGGTCGAAGCTGCACTATTGGATGTTTCATGATTTGGTTCAGTTCTATTAGTCGTGCTGTTCGTGCCATGAAGTACTGCACTGTTTTGATTATTTATTTCACCCGAAGCTACCGCTTCATTAAACCTTGGCCATAAGAAGATATGGCCTAATTCAAAGTCATTACAGTCACGTTTTAGCTTTCTGAGTTTGGTTTGCTCCAGCTTATTGCTATAAAAAGTTAGTTGTCTCAGCATATTGTTTGTTCTAGTCACGCAAAAGTCACTTTTATATTGAGTAATAAGTACTTTGTGCTCACCTTCAACTTTGGTTATGAGGTTCTCCTCTATGGGCAAGAAATATTCAATGAGCAACTTTAAATAGTTGTAGCCAAGATCCAAGTTCAGCTGTTGCCATTTACGTAGGAGTTCAGGATGCGCTTCCCCGTAACTCGGCATGCAGAGTACCCGCATGCCACGCGGGATGACCTTGAAGTGTAAGCACGCCTCCAAATGCTTCCTCTGCCAGATTAGTCTATGGAGCTTATACAAATCATTTTCTAAGCTCCTTAAAGCCAAGTAAAATTCTTGCACATTCTCCGTGTTGGTGTTAACCACTGGCGGAGTATTTATCTTGTTGTCATAATTGAGCAATGGATTATCTTTCTGATAGAACAGTTCATTCCAATTAGGTACATTATCAATATTACCCGGAACGTAGTCAAGCTCAATATTCGGTGTATCCATCGCGTGTTGATGAGCCAGGAACAAAAGCAAGGAGACTAAAACCAAAAGCACGAAACCCAGCAATATCATCCAAAGGCGCCAGCAAAATCGACAACAGAATATTCAAACAAATTACTGGAGCCACCACGATGGTTAAAAATCTTTAATTATGAAACAGAACGAGCGCTTTCACGCACCTAAAAAGTGCGCTTCATCAGGTTACAACAATTCATAAAAGAACTTCTGTTTTTATACATATATCCACGCCCTAATTAACAAGTCTTTATGGCGGGAAACCAGTTCTAATTAATCAATATAAAAAATCAATTAAATATACCTCAAGCAACCTTGAAGCCAAGGCTTAAAGTGCATATAGTATTAACGTATCTTACAATGTAAATTCTACCAAAGAATATATATGATCATATATTACCTCAATAAAAACTACCTTGTTATGCAATATTTGAAATCAGAACCTAGGTTCTATTATAAAATAATCACTGTCAATATTTCTTAAGTATTAAGACATTCTATAAAAGAGGGAAAGGAGGGGGGGGGGAAGGGGGGGGGAAGGGAAGAGGCGGGAATGTAAGAAAAACTGGAAATGACATTCATGAATAAAAATATATAACAAACAAGGTATGAGAATAACAAATTCATGTTTAAATATATGTCTGTCTATACTATAAACACTATTTATTCGATAAAACCATCAATATGTATAAAAGGATATATTTATCCTTATCAATAGTATCACGTATTAAATAACATGCTAAAAACAAGAAAGAAAAGACAACTCTTTCCCAATAGTAAAAGCTATCCATCAGGGAGTAGCTATTTTGTTCAGTAATGTCATAAAAAATGTAAAATTAAATAGCTTTATCTAAACCATGATGTATTTTAATTAGGGAAATAGACATTGTTTGTGTCTATATTCCCCCAGGGAAGAACACAGACAGCCTTGAAGATTTCTTAAGCTGGCTGTCTAACCGACACCTTCAAAAAACCATTGTCCTCTGGGATTTCAATATTGACTGGAATGCCTGTTCTTCTAAATCACCCACAACCCAAGCAAACCTTCATGGGTTTACCCAAACCATATCCTCACCCACTATGTCAAGTAAGTCAGAAAATAAAGACAGTACCCTGGATTGGATACTAGTCAACAACTCCCCACATCTCTATACATCAGACACCCTGCCTGATGATCTAAGTGAGCATTGCCTCACCTATATACTCAAATGTAAGGTTAGCTTCTACTACCAACTCACCTATAAAAATATAAGCAGAAACAAAAATTTTGATCTCAATAAGTATGTAACTGGTCAGCCCTAAAATACCTCCCCCTAGATGAAACTGTCACCTACTTTAACACTAAATTCCTCACTGTACTCAATTATCATGGCCCCACACGTAACATTAGAACCAAGGTCAATGTTGCGCCTTGGCTTACTAAAGATACAAAATTCAAAATCACACACAGGAATAAAGCATGGGCCATCTATCGCACAACCAAAACCCTGCCAGACCAACTTAAATTTAGGCAACTAAGAAATGATGTAAAATGAATATAACTATAGGTAAAAATAATTACTACCATAAACTACAGCAAGTACACCAAAACAAACCACAAAAATTCTGAGCAGGAATTCATTCGCTCCTCCGCCCAGGCCAAACCACCACTGCACCCCCTCTGCTACCAAACAAAAATCTGCAGAGGATATAGCTAGCTCTTTTAACACCTTCTTCACTAAAACTATCCAACCATTGGCCAGCCAGCTCACTCTCACCGGCTCTAATCCAAATACTACTAATACCTATACCAATACATCATTTACCTTCCAACCAGTGTCCACTCAACTCATTAAGGCCCTGCTCAGGAAACTAAGACCCACCAATCTGGCAGCTGACCTCCTCCCAGCTGACTACCTACAAAACGCAGCAGAGGCAACTGCATACCCCATCTCAATTCTAATCAACTGAACCATATCAGAAGCCTCCATCCCCATCATATGGAAAATCTCACATGTCATACCTCTTCATAAGGGGGGCAGTTCCAACAAACTAACTACAGACCCATAGCTCTTTTGTCTCCACTAGCTAAAATTATGGAGAAGTGTGTTCATATTCAACTCATGAAATATCTCACACAGAACAAACTACTATCCAACTCTCAGCAAGGCTTTAGGCCAAATCACAGCATTACATCAACCCTCCTCTCTTTTACTAACATTATAAACCACAACTGTAACAATAAACTTACCTCTGCATTCTTCCTAGAGCTCTCCAAGGCTTTTGACATGGTCGATCACAAAATACTAATGAACACCTTGAAGGCCTTCACATTAGACAATCAGGCACTCCTATGGTTTGATTCCTATCTACAAGGCAAGCAGCAAGCTGTCCTGTGGCATGGTAAACTATCCTCATGCTTCCCCATCAGACTAGGAGTCCTCCAAGGCTCAATACTAGGTCCCTTTCTCTTATCCATTTTTATAAATAAAATTAGCACAATCATACCGGAGGCTGCCTGCATTCAATATGCAGATGACGCCACCTTGATTTGTTCTGCCACCAACCCAACAAATCTTGCCACAATAACCCAAGACACCTTTAACTTGATTGCAAAATGACTACTAAACCAATGTCTAATCCTAAATCCCAACAAAATGAAGCTACTCCTCTTCACCCCTATGCGTAGGCCCACCCCGTTGATGGAATAAATCCTTCAGAGCTAAATCTATCTTTTTGTAAGCAATGTGAATTTCGTTTATGGACCCTTGACTATAAGTAGTTTTGTCTCACAAAATACTAAAGATTTTACCCTCATATATAGTTCTCTCAATCAATACAATGGCCCCTCCCTTATCGGATTCCATATCCCTGATATTGAGATTAGCACGTAACTCCTGTAACAACTTGTTCTAATCAACAGTCAAGTTAAACCTCATTTTATGGCCTAAATGAGTTTTTCTAATTTCCCTTCCAAAAATATTTCAAGGTTTTTTTAACTGGGGATGTAATGGAGGGTTAAATGTACTAGATCTTCTATGGGCCAATTGGTAAATCACAATCAGTTCTTTCCCAAATAAATTTTCCAAAGTAAGCTTTGTAACAAACATTTTAACATCCAAAATAACTTGAGTAAGGTTGCTCTTATGCATAGGAATGAATTTGAAACCCTTCATAAATAGGTTAAAAAATTCATAGCAATATTCAAGGCCACTGTAATTGTATATATGGAAACCAGCTACACTAAAAACATTTTGGCCATATTGAATAATAGAATCAGTTACTAAGGCAGGGTCTATCTGACATAATTCATGTAACTCCCTCCCTTCTGATAACCCCACTCCCTGTAAAAATGTTTGTTCTGTTTCTTGTTTTTTAATCTTTCAGATCTATGTGGCAATGTATAATTATTGCCAAAATCACTATGTTCCTGTGCCGAAGAACCATGTCCGTTTGGTTGGTTATTATAGTCATCCAGGTTACAGGGTTCAGGGTCATGTACTCCTACCACTACATTATCATCCTTCCCATTATATGCAGTGTTAGAATACATTTTTGGGGAGATACTGTCTACCCTCCTGGTATTGATTAAGGTCTCTTTCCATTTTTTTATATTTCCACTTTAAAATTTCATCACTTTGCTGGTCTACTCGGTATCTTATATCATAATATTTTTTTCTTTTTGCTTTCCACCCCAGACATAAGGTCATTACTCAAGACATTATTTAAATGGTCAATATATTCCTGCAAACCAGACATTTCTCTTTCATTATTTTTAATAATAGCTTTCAAAATTTCAAATCCACAGATATCAAAAATGGTCAATAGCTCGTTGTAAAAATCAGTACCTATTTTAACATTATTAGGGCATTTATATACCCGTAGTCCCTTCTGTACAACACCTGACTTAATACATTTCTTGAGATATAAGTTGTCCAATGACAAATTCTTATACCTTAATAAAGCATCATTATTCAAGCTGCCACTGTAAGAATCAAAATTTGATTCACTAACAGCTCATATGTTGGGCCATTGAAAAACAGGCTTATGTTGTAGCCACATGCTTAGTTCTTCATGTACATGTTCTGGTTCATTAGTTTCAGAACCCCTGACTTTCTCATCATCAGAGTTGTCCTTCTGCTGTGCTTTAACAATGTAGGTGTCCTTTTGGGTCTATATTATAATCTCAAAGGTTTAAAACTTCGATTCACTAAAGATTGAACTTTAGTGATCGAAGTCTTAAACCACCAAAAACAAACAAACAAAAAAAATACTAAATAAAAAAAAAAACTAAATAGCGTGTAGGCAGGGGGGCAAGCAACTCTGCACCCCCCACACCCCCCCTACTTAAATATACCAACTCCAAGAATGCACTACATTGAAGCAAATGGAAATCTCCCCCTATGGGGATTTTCCGTTTAAACATTCGATGTAGTGCGCTTTCGGTATTCTTGTGTCGACAATATCATATTCGATATTATCAGACTTTGAGATTTTAATATAGACCCATCCTTTCATAGCTTCCTCTATGACAACAAGCATTAATGGATCCATTTGCCACTCCACCATCATGTAATGAATAGAAGGAAGCTGCATCATGTTGCTGCAAATGTTTACCTGCACCCAGTTGCTGATTACATGGGGAAGAGTTAGAAATGTTAGAGAGCAAGACTGAAAGTCATTGCCCTATCGGAGTCAATAAATTGACCAACTGGGTCAATTGACCTGCAATCTTATGGAATTCAACAACTTCTGACTCTCGATGACCATCCGTTTGGTTTCCACCATTGTTCTGTCCTTCCAATGCCTCCATGAACGACATAACTCACACAATATCCATAACCTTTCCATTAAAACAAAACAAAGAAACCAACAACTGGAAAGGTAGAAAGAATACAAAAACAGTATAAAGTGGTTTATTTGATAGGATCAGCACAAATGATAAACACTTCACAAGACTGAGCAGTGCGTTTTTGTTCGAGCACCTCCCAGACTTCTTCTGATAAATCACAAAAGGCAGTATACTGCCCCTTATATACCATCTACAATCAATTGTCAATCAACTTTTAAAGACATACTTCCTAGATATCATTAATAAAAATATAAAAACACACAATTCATAAATACAAAAATCACACTTGTTCAAAAATATCAACTTTAAGATTAAAAAAATATGTATATGTATATAATAGAATAACAAACAACACAATGGAAAGTACTCATAAATAATAACCCTTTAAAGCTTGGCAGACCTTAGTTTTAACAGTGGAGCCAGTGAAATGTAGTCATTAAAACCAGGGTACCTATTGGCTTCCAAGGCAATCTGCAAATAGGTTTCCCTGTATTCCAGCTTAGTTTCCCAAGCTCCCCCTCTCACTTTCTTGGGAACTGACTCAATAACAAAAAAACATAAAATGGCTCCCCCACATTGCAATGCATGCTTGAACAATGCATTTTTATGGTTTCTATTCTTTACATCATTCATATGCTCGTAGAATCTACGTTTTAGCTGTCTTTCTGTTTTACCAAAATAGAATCCATCAGAAACCCCACAGGTTACCAAATATACCAATCCAGAGGAATTACAATTGGAATAAACTTTTCCTGTCCCTTGCTTTTGTCTAGATGTAAGGTATATGCCCTCACCTTGAAAGATATATGAACACTGGTTGCAAGCCACACATTTGTAAGTGCCAATTTTTCTGTGAGAATAGACATTTACACTGTTGGCCTGTTCTAACAACTTTTTTATGTTCCTACCCCTTTGGAAAACTAGTTTTAGTCATTTACCATTTTAGGTTTTCCAAATCTGTAAATTCAGAGAATTTGGCCCATTCCCTTTCCAGAATGTTTTTGATGCAATAGGTGTCCACACTAAAATTGATCACAAAGGCCCTATTGTACCCTAGTTGTTCTGATTCTTGCCCCTGCATGTTACTTGATGTAAAAGACCCCATACACAATACTGGAAACTATTTTTCAGCCCTTCCTGCCAAAACCTAATTTTTAACCTCCAAAATCAGGTCTCTGGGATAACCCTATTCAAAAACATGTTCTCCAGGATGTTACAGTCATTGTAAAAGTCTTCATTCCATGATGTCATATGACTAATTCTGACATATTGTCTCTTAATAATGCCCCTCTTTTAGAAAAAATGGATGAGCACTAGAAAAACTAATGTAGGAATTAGAAAATGTCCCTTTCCTGTAATCGGTAGACTTGAAACCCCCGACATATTTTTTGTATAGACACATCCAAATAATTCACACAATCATTTTTTATTTGCTGAGTAAATTTCAAAAAAGAGGTAGTTTGGGAAATGTATTGTACAAACTCATGCAACCTTTCCAAACTATCACCCCAAAACAGGCAGATGTCATCTAGGAATCGGCTATACATTCCCCAACAACTGGAAAAGGGGCAATTTGTAATATATATGTGCTCCCATGTGGCTAAAATGATGTTAGCATAAATGGGGGCACAACTGGCTACCATAGCCGCACCCAGCTCTTGTCTGAAAAAACTCTCCTTCAAAAAATAGGAAATTATTCTTCAGTATCAATTCTGCTAATTGCAAACAGAGACAAATGTCATTATTCGATACCCCCACCTGCCTTCTCAGTGTTTCCTCTAATAATAGGCCAGTGTCATGCGGGATGATGGAAGACAAATCTGCAACACCGGTTATAACAAATATCATATTTTCACTATAATGGTCAGGCCTGACTTTAAGTCCCAAGAGTCTTTTAAAATGTGCGGTCCACCCTTCCACAGACTCTTCAACTTTCAGTCAAGGTATTTCACCAGATTAGCTATTTTAGACCCCTCAGAAGCCACAATGGGTATAAGAGGCAGGTTTTCCACACTTTTGTGTGTCTTGGATATCCCAAAAATGGATGGGACCCTAGGCCTGTTATTTTCCAAATAGGAATAGGTTTCAAAATCAATAACCCCTTGATCGAATAAATCATTCAGAGCGAAATCTTCCTTTTTGTAAGCAATGTGAATTTCATTTATTGACACTTGACTATAAGTTTTGTCTCGCAAAATACTAAACATTTTACCCTCATATAGCATTCTGTCCAATACAATGTCCCCTCCCTCATCGGGTTGCATAACCCTGATATTGGGATTAGCACGTAACTCCTGTAACAACTTGTTCTCATCAACAGTCAAGTTATACCTCATTTTATGGCCTAAATGAGTTTTTCTAATTTCCCTTTCCAAAACCATTTCAAGGTTTTTTAACTGGGGATGTAATGGAGGGTTAAATGTACTAGATCTTTTAGGGGCCAATTGATAATTCACATTCAGTTCTTTCCCAAATAGATTTTCGAAATTAAGCTTTCTAACAAACATTTTAACATCCAAAATAACCTGAGTAAGGTTGCTCTTGTGCATAGGAATGAATTTTAAACTCTTCTTAAATAGGTTAAAAAAATTCATAGTAATATTCAAACCACTGTAATTGTATATATGGAAACCAGCTACACTAAAAACATTTTGGTCCTTTTGAAGAATAGAATCAGTTAACAAGGCAGGGTCTATCTAACATAATTCCTGTACCCCCTCCCTTCTGCTTACCCTGGTCCCTGTAAAAATGGCTGTTCTGTTTCTTGTTTTTTAATCTTTCAAATCTATGTAGCGATGTATAATTATTGCCAAAATCACTATGTTCCTGTGCTGAAGAACCATGTCCATTTGGTTGGTTATTATAGTCATCCTGGTTACAGGGTTCAGGGTCATGTACTCCTACCACTATATTACCATCCTTCCCATTATATGCAGTGCTAGAATAACCTTTTTTGGGGGGATACTGTCTACCCTCCAGGTATTGCTTAGGGTCTCTTTCCATTTTATTTATATTTCCTCATTAAAATTTCATCACATTGCTGGTCTACTCGGTATCTTATATCATAATATTTTTTTCTTTTCACTTTCCACCCAAACATAAGGTCATTAATCAAAACATTATTTAAATGGTCAATATATTCCTGCAAACCAGACATTTATCTTTCATTATTTTTAATAATAGCTTTCAAAATTTCGAAAACACAGTTATCAAAAATGGTCAATAGCTCATTGTAAAAAATAAGTACGTATTTTAACATTATTAGGGTATTTATATACCCGTAGTCCTTTCGTTACAACATCTGACTTAATACATTCCATGAGATATAAGTAGTCCAATGACAAAGTCTTGTACCTTAATAAAGCATTGTTCAACTTATTCAAGCTGCCACTGTAAGAATCAACATTTGGTTTACTAATGGCTCATATGTTGGGCTGTTGAAAAACAGGTTATGTTGTAGCCACATGCTTAGTTCTTCTTGTACATGCTAAGGTAAGGGAAAACAGCTCCTGTACTTTACAAAAAAAGCAACAAACCAGGCATGTCCAATGGTCAGCTTCCAGTGATTTCTCCTGTCCACCTGGTGAATCTGGGCATACTGGAGCAATGCAGCAATTGTCTCATGTACACAGACAACCCTCTCCTCCTACCACCCAACACTACAACCTTTGAGAGATGCACTTACATGGCCAAACTGGAAGCAAAGCTCTCTCCCCCCAAGATTGTGCTAGACAGTCAAGAGGAGAAGGTTAACACCCGCACTACACCTCAAGCAACATATAGCCCTTCTAAACCCACACCACCAACACCCACACATAGCAACACTAAATCCACGTATGCAGAGGCCCTTAACTGTAACCTGCCCAAGCAACAAGGACCTCCGAAGCTGAAATGCAAACAAACACCAATCACAACCAAAGTGTCACATAGCTCACAACACCAGTGTGCCACCCAGCAACAGCCCCAAAGGCAAGACAATGTACCTAACACTTTAGTCATAGGTGACTCTATAGTCAGGGACACTGATGTCCAACTCACCAAGCTGAACAAGGAGAAAATTACAGTCAGCTGCCTGTCAGGTGCAAGGATCTGCCACATAACACATGCACTCAAGTCACTCCAAAACAAGTACAAATATGACTCTGTCACTATCCATGTTGAAGTGAATGACTTGAGACGTACCTCCCTGGACTTCATTAAGAGAGACATGAAAGAGCTCTCGGATCATGTGACCCAGGCAGGTATGACCCTAGCCCTGAGTAGCATCCTGCCTTCACCCAGAATGATAGAATGATACCAGTATATAAGGACAAAATGATTGACTTCAACAATTGGTTAAGCTTCTACTGTCATTCAAAGGGGATCCAGTATCTGTCTGTCTGGGATGACATGATCGACAGACTACGATGCTTTGTCAGAGATGGTCTGCATCTGTTGCCTCTGGGATTCAGGTTACTGGCTAAGGCTCTTGCCACCCCTATAGTGCCTTTTTTAGGCAAAGTTCAAAGGACAAAACCACCACCGTAACAGGTACAAGCATGCAAAATCTGAAGGTAATGCTACTCAATGCTAGAACTCTAAACCTCAAAATGCACTCTCTCGAGGCACTCCTAAAAATGGAGAACATCGATATCTGTGCAGTAACTGAGATCTGGTTCAAGGCTTTAAAGAGCACTGCTGCAATACCAGGCTACAACTCTTACCACACCTTTCGGCCACCAAAACAAGATCAAAACACTAAAGGTGGAGGACTGTCCATATTCACCAAGGATATTCACACCATCAGGCTAGCTGACCAACACAATGCGTCTGAAATTCTCCAGGTGCAACTAACACTAGGTAAAACTGCAATCCAAACTGTAGCTTGCTACAGATCCACTATGATGCCCCAAGATTCTCACTACACCTTTCTAAGCATACTGAAAAATATTAAGATACAAACAAACACCCTAATACTGGGTGAATTCATCTACCCTGCCATTAACTGGGAAAACTACTCATGTACCAACACCTTTGCCCAACAGTTCTTGCAATTCATAAATTCCAATGCCCTGGATCAACTAATCCATTGTCCCACCAGGAGCTCCAGTATCCTAGACCTGGTCATTACCAACATGGGAAATCAATGTTCCACACCTATGGTCACCCCCTCGTTGGTCAGGTCAGACCATAAGCTAATCACCCGTAACATCCACATCCTACCCCCACCCCCCATTAAGGAAACCTCCATAAAAAACTTCTACAAAGCCAACTTCATGCTACTCAAGTCAGAAGTAAAAAACATCATGACACCCATGCAGACGGGAACTGAAAGTTCAACTGCTGAGTCCTACACTAAGGCACTGTACAAGCTCATCCACTCATACATGAATAGTGCCATCCCAAATAGAACCAAGACGCTCGCCTCCTAAAAAATGATGCCAATCTGGTGGTCCCCTGCCATAAAGAAACTTTACAACAAAAGGAAGAAACTGTTGCAGAAAAGAGGAAAATCCCAGGTTGCAAAAAACTCCCCTACCAGCATCAGTAAGAAGATGAGCTCCCGCATAAAATCCTCCAAAGCTAGTTACGAAAATAAAATTGCCAAAGATTCCAAAGACAACCACAAGGCATTTTATAACTATGTCAAGAATCTAAATGGCAATGCTCAGATCTACTCTGAGCTACAACAGAATGGCATTAAATATTCTGATCCAAAGGATATTGCCAATATCCTGGCAGATCGATTCAGTGCCAACTTCACCCCCCTCTCACCCCCTAAATGGCCCATCTCAATACTGGAAGATTGCCAAATTCTGGTATTAACCACCACAGTGGTAAAAAATGCACTCTCCAAAGCTAAGAATACAGCATCCATGGGACCAGATGACATCCGGGACTGTGTACTACATGAACTACAAAATGAACTGGCACCTCACCTAAGTGCCATGTTTAATCATAGCCTCAATTCAGGCTTCATGCCCACTGAGTGGTGCACTGCTACAGTTATCCCACTCCACAAGGGGGGATCCACCTTGGATCCCGAGAACTACTGCCCCATCAGTCTGATGAGCCTGATCTGCAAGGCCATGGAACGTATTATCATGGAACTTATAAACAAACACATTGGCAACCTTCAAACATTGCCCCCCCCTCCCAGTTTGGGTTCATGAAGGGCCAATCTTGTCTCCTGAACCTGATTGACTTCTTTGAATCAGTCTCCAGAGCTGTGGACAAGGGTAAGGCAGTCCACACAGCCTATACGGACTTTGGCAAGGCTTTTGACACCATCCCCCACTCTGGAATCATAGATAAACTTACTAAGCTGGGCATAAATCCCTAAATTACTCAATGGGTTGCCAACTGGCTTACTGACCGAACCCACACTGTAAAAGTAGCTGACTCCAAGTCCAGCTCCAGACAAGTGACAAGTGGAGTACCTCAGTGTTTATTCCTGGGACCACTCTTGTTTGGCATCTACTTCTCTCAAGTACAGGCCAATACTAAGGGACTCTGGCTAACAAAGTTTGCAGATGATTGCAAACTGGGAGCCATTATTAAATCTCCAGATGATGTGGATACTCTACAAAAGGGCCTTACAGAAACAGATGCTTGGTGCCAGAGCCATGGGCTCAAGCTCAATGCCAAGAAATGTATAGTTATCCCCTTTGGGAACAAAACATGTACCTGTGAATTACCACATAGGTGGCAGTACACTAAACACCAAAAGTGTGATAAGAGACTTAGGGACACAGGTGGACAGTGGTTTCACCTTCGATAACCACATCGCCACAACAGTCAGGAAATCCTTATATGTGGCACACCTCATCACTAAGTGCTTTTCATCCAGAAAAAAGGAGGTCATTGTTTCACTGTACTCATCCCTCATTAGACCCATTATTAAATAGAACGCCTTATTTGGTATGTACCTCACAAGACACCTGCAACAACTGGAAAGGCTGCAGAAATACCTAACTAAAAGAATCACAGGCCTAAAGCAGATGCCCTTTGCTGACCTCCTTAAAAAACTCCAGTTATACTCTATCACATCTACTCAGAGGCGATCGCTGCTTAACATACAAGGCCATGTCAAACCCAGAGCTGTTGGACATGCTACACTTAAAGAAATCTCAATCCCTCAGAGCCACATGCTCCAGGGATCTAAACCTTGTCATCACAACAAACAAAACATGCTGGAGGGATAGGTTTCTGACCCAGAGATTCCCCAAACTCTGGAATAATCTGCCTATACATGTCAAGGAGAGCACCTCTTTGGCCCTCTGCAAAAGGAGCCTTGACAATTGGATGGGAGAAAGGAAATTCACCCCGGGGATCACATCAGTCACCCTGCTAGACAGGGGTCCAGGAAGTAAATAGTGTGGGAAGAAATAGTCAGGGAATTGTTATGGCTATGCTTGTATAGGCCCTAGGGCTGATAGCCTATTACCAACCTATGAACATATCCTGGCTCATTAGTATCCAAACCCCTGATGTTCTCAGTGTCCAAGTTGACATTACATCCTTAACAACGTAGGTATTCTCCCATAGCTTCCTCTATGAGAACAATCATTATTGGATCCATTTACCACTCCATTGTCAAGTAATGAATAGAAGGAAGCTGTATCACATTGCTGCAATCCTTTACGTGCACCCGCTTCCTGGTTACATGGAGGAGAACAATTAGAAATGTTAGAGGGCAAGACTGAAAGTCCTTGCCCTAACAAAGTCAATAAATTGACCAACTAGGTCAATTGACCCGCAATCTTATGGAATTCTCCAACTTTCGACCCTCGATGACCATCCATTTGGTTCCCACCACTGTTTTGTCCTTCCAATGCCTCCATGAGAGACACACCTCACAGAATATTCAGAGGCTTTCCAGTAAAACTAAACAAAGAAACCAACAACTAGAAAAGTAAAAAGGATCCAAAAATAGTAAAAAGTGGTTTATTCGATAGGTAAAATATTTAGCATTTTGCAAGAGGAAACTACTTATAGTCAAGTGTCTATAAATGAAATTAACATTGCTTACAAAAAGAAAGATTTCACTCTGATTTATTCGATCAAGGGGTTATTGATTTTGAAACCTATTCTTATTTGGAAAATAACAGACCTAGGTTCCCATCCATTCTTGGGATGCCCAAGACCCATAAAAGTGTGGAAAACCGACATCTTAGACCCATTGTGGCTTTTGAAGTGTCTAAAATAGCTACTTTGGCAAAATACCTAGACTGGAAGTTGAAGAGTTTGTGGTAGGGTGAACCGCACATTTTAAAAGACTCTTGGGACTTTTTGTGTAAAGTCAGACCTGACCATTGTAGAGAAAATCTGATATTTGTTATAATCAATGTTGGAGATTTGTTTTCAATCATCCCACATGACACTGGCCTATTATGTTTAGAGGAAACACTCAGAAGGTAGGTGGTGGCATCGGATAATGACATTTTTCTCTGGAAATAGAAGAATTTATTCTGAAGAATAATTTCCTATTTTTTGAAGGAGAGTTTTCCAGATGGTGGGGTGTGGCAATGGGGGCCTAGTTGTACCCACACTTATGCTAACATCATTTTAGCCACATGGGAGCACAGATATATTACAAATTGCCCCTTTTCCAGTTGTTGGAGAATGTATAGCCAATACCTGAATAACATCTGCCTGTTCCGGGGTGATAGTTTGAAAAGGTTGGATGAGTTTGTACAATACATTTCCCTAACTACCTTTTTTTGAAATTTACCCACCATATAATAACTAATTGTATGAATTATTTGGATTTGTCTATACAAAAAATATGTGGGGGGGTTTCAAGTCTACTGTTTACGGGAAAGGGACATTTTCTAATTCCTACATTAGTTTTTCTAGTTCTCATCCATTTTTCCTAAAGAGCGACATTATTAAGGGACAATATGTCAGGATTAGTCATATGACATCATGGGACGAAGACTTTTACAACTAATATAATGCCCTGAAGGAGATGTTTTTGAATAGAGGTTCTCTCACAGACCTGATTTTGGAGGTTAAAAATGAGGTTTTGGTAGGAAGGGCTAAAAAATATTTTCCAATAGTGGGTATGGGGTCTTTTACATCAAGTAACAAGCAGGGACAAGAATCGGAACAACTAGGGACCAATAGCGTCTTTGTGACCAATTTTATTGTGGACGCCTATTGCATCAAAAACGTTCTGGAAAGGGAATGGGCCAAATTATCAGAATTTACAGATTTGGAAAACCTAAAAGTTATACTACTGAAACTAGTTTTCCAAAGGGGTAGGAACATAAAAAAGTTGTTAGAACAGGCCAACAATGTAAATGTCTATTCTCAGAGAAAAATTGTCACTTACAAATGTGGGGCTTGCAACCAGTGTTCATATATCCTTCAAGGTGAGGGTATATACATTACAGCTAGACTAAAGCAGGTGACAGGAAGTTTAGTCCAATTGTAATTCCTCCAGATTGGTATATTTGGTAACCTGTGGGGTTTGTGATGGATTCTACATCAGTAAAACAGAAAGACAGCTAAAACAGAATCTACGAGTACATGAATGATGTAAAGAATAAAAAACAGAAAAATACATTGTTCAGACATACACTGGTATGTGGGGGAGCCAGTTTTAGGTTTTTTGTTATTGAGTCAGTTCCCAAGGAAGTGAGAGGGGGAGCTTGGGTAACTAAGCTGGAATAAAGGGAAACCTACTGGCAGATTGCCTTGGAAGCCAGTAGTTACCATGGTTTTAATGACTACATTTCACTGTTTCCACTATTAAAACTAAGGTCTGCCAAGCTTTAAAGGGTTATTATTTATGAATACTTTACATTGCTTTGTTTATGTTATTATATATATATATATATATATATATATATATATATATATATATATATATATATATTTTATTTATTTATTTATTTTTTTTATTTATTTTTTTATTTTACATTTGTTTATCGGGAAATTTGGACTGGACACATGTCCTTTTTCAGGGGATGCCCGGGGAGAAAAGCTCCACATCATGTACATGATAAATAGAGATGTAAAGTTGCAGCAATAGTAAACAACATTACAGGTTGTTGGCTTTAATACAATAACAAGATATTGATTGTCAACAGTATATACAGTAAATGTTGCAAGTTAAGATAGTTTCTTGTTTATAACATTAGCAAAGTTGTCAGACAAGATTTTAAAGTATGTAAAGACAACTAGCTAATTCGGACTGTGGTTAGTAGTGGCAGTAGTATAGTCGGGTTAAGAGTCTAAGTGGGGGGGGGTAAGGGTGGGGGTGTTAGTCTAGATTAGAACAAGGACAAAGCCAGTGCAAATTTAAGTGGAATTTGAGCACACTCTTGAAAAGGCTGCTGGAAGGTAGACGGTAGGAGGTTCCAGTGGCAAATTTAGCAGTTTTGTTGTAACAAGCATCCAGCTTGTGTAGGTCAGTCTGTCTAAGGTTGGTAAGTATGGGGGATGCATAGAGTAGGGTGGAGATTAGTGGGAATTGGCTATGGAAATTCTAGCCGCCTTGGTAAGGAAGTGGCGGCTTCGATATAATGCACTGAGTTTCTTGTGAACTTTTTTATTGTGAGAGATATGTGGGTGTCAAATCTAAGTTTGTCTATTTCCACACTGAGTAATTTTGTGTATTCTGAAGAAGAGATGATGATAGTGTCTTTGGGAAGAATGTTGAAGTGGGGGTGTTTTGGGTGGCTTTGGAAGGTTGGAACAGGAGAAGTTTTGTCTTACTTGGGTTGAGTAGGAGCTGAGCAATGAATAGCCAGCTTTCTACAGAATAGAATGATTCCTGTGTGATTTGTTGTAGTTCTGGTAGAGTGGGGGCAGAGCAGATGAGAGTAGAGTCATGTGCGTAGTATAAGAGATGCTTATGTGGTGGCAATATGTAGGTTGTTAGTGAAAAGTGAGAATAGCAGAGGGCCAAGGATAGAGTTATCATCCCAGATTACCTATACATATACATAGTTTTTTAACCTTAGATTTGATATTTTTGAACAAGTGTGATTTTTATATTTATGTATTGTGTGTTTTTATATTTTTTATTAATGATATCTAGGCAGTATGTTTTTAAAAGTTAATTGACAATTGATTGTAGAGGGTACATAAGGTGTGGTATACTGCCTTTTGTGATTTATCTGAAGACGTCTGTGAGGTGCTTGGAGGAAAACACATTGTTCAATTTTGAGAAGCGTTTATCATTTGTGCTGATCCTATCGAATAAACCACTTTTTACTGTTTTTGGATCCTTTCTACCTTTCCAGTTGTTGGTTTCTTTGTTTTGTTTTACTGGAAAGCCTCTAGATATTGTGTTAATTATTAAATGTCACTCAAGGTTGTGTTAGGGTTTGAGAAATTTAAATCTGGCTGTAAGACAATAATGACTTTTGACATTCGCTAGTCTATTACATCATCTGTGGATCAATTTCCAGGATGTGACTTATAAAACTAATCTTTAAGAATGCATATTATTTCAAAAACATTCCTTCTGGTTTGTTTTAATATTAACCAGAAGCTATCCAATGACCCCTATCAGGCATATCCTTTACATTTGTGTATTATATAAAACAATATTCAACAGAACTCATACAGAAAAATAAATTGGTTGAGAAAACCTCTTTCCTTGTTTCTTAGCTTCATTCCCTACAGTTTCACAAAACCTGGGATACTTTATGACTTCACAGATCATCACCTGCCTGCGTGTATTATAGGGAATGCTGCTAAAATCCACAAATGAAAGACATTAATATAATTCACATCTTAAGCAAATGTGTTACTTTACCTTTATTTTTATGCTAAGCAGAAGAGGCTGGTCTCATCCAAATTTCTTCTTAATGATTCAGCAACATAGTCAATGAGCTCTTCCCAAAAATCAAAAATAATTTTGTCCCCATTCCATAAAGAACATATAAACAATTCCACCTTACAATGATGATAACAGGCTTATGGCAGAAATTGAACACCTTTAGGCAAAGTACCACAGAACTAGACTTCCTAAAAAATAGGAATCCATATGGCCTCAAGTTCTGAGTGGAAACAAATAAAGAGAAGAAAAGACATCTTCTCTAATAAAAAGTATTACTGCAATGAGGTCTGTACACAGATCATACATCTGCCCAGTCCCAAAGAATTCTGAAAATCATTTAACCAACATCTCCACACAGGATACTGTCATAATTTCTCTTATTTTCCTCAGCTAGGTGATGCCCCCATAGCTGAAAGCATTTGTTATGTAGTTGTGTCTATGTCCAGAAACATGAATCCATTTTCTTAGATGCATGCCACAAAACATTCCCTCACCCCTTTGAGTTTGCTTTGCAACTGATACAGTGCATTTCAGGTCAATCTAATCAAAAAGCTTAAACCAAATTCTATTAGTCTTGAAGAGTTATCTCCACAATTTTAACAAATACGATCTCCATATATTGCATACCTTTTTAATATTCCACTTGCTGGATCCATAAAAGGAGGGTCTGTGCTAGACTGCTGGAAACAGTCACAGAGAATTCTTCTACATATGGGTGGTCAGCTATCTCATTAAATATCTACTTCCCCACTGTCCTTCTGCCTCCTCTTTCAAAAATCTTAGAGACATGTATACAAGTACTCAACCAGCTAATAAACTAAGACTTAATTCTCAACATGGTTTCTGACCATATGTCTTAACTGTCCAGATTTTCACAGAATTTGCAGGTTTTTAAATTAATTTCCTGGTAAATCACTCCAGATTGAAGTCACTAAATAATGACAGAGATTTGAGTTTTGGACTTTATAACCCTCAGAAAATGCATGCTAATGCAAATTATTGTCTTCTTTAAGAAATAAGTGCTGGTGGGATTTCTAGCTGTATACCAGGAGAGATGCATTTGTTTTAGAAGCTATCTCTTGTGTTCTAGTTGGTGCAACAGTGGACTTGGCATATACAACTTCAGCAGGTTGGGTGTTTGCCTGCCCCAATCCAAGCAATGCAGGAAGTTCAACCTCAAGAAAAAAAAAGTTTCATTTTAATTTATTGTCCCTCTGTGTTTGGTCATTTTCATTACTTTGGTTCATCAATATTCTTACCTTTGAGGCTCCATAGTAGAACCAAAATAGTCACATGACATAATTCACAGTAATGAAATTTAATTATAAAGACATTACATTCAATGCATTACCCATATAAACCACTGGATGTATGTATTAATGGTTTTGTGTCTGTAAGACACATTTTTAAAATTAGATCTCAGCATCATCATAAAGACTTAAGATTGTACCATTTTGCAGTGGCGGCTGGTGACTTCAAATCAAAGGTGGGCTCCAGGAGACAGCTGAATGGGTGGGATCAATGGGAAGGGGTGCGGCCAACTAGAAAGGGAAGGGGCTATGCTCAAAACCACAAAAACTGTAACTTTAATTAAATATGCTGCCCTGGGTGCCAAGCTGTTATTATGAGAGTCCAATCAAGACAAAATGAAGTGTAGAAAAAAAAAATATTTCAATGCATTGGCTGCATGACAGGCTACTTAATATCTAGATGGAAACAAAAAGGTTGTGAGGCATGAAAAAACAAATTACTTTTTAAATACATTACTGGAATGCCAGTCAAAATCAAGTATAAGAAAAGCAAGCAGCACTCAACTCAAACCACTTCTTGTATTGGAGTTCTAATTATAATTTATATTCAGCTTTATTGAAGTACCAAGCAACATGCTGAAAGTAGCAATCTCTGTGATACCCCCACTTGTAAAAATGTTTATTATCTAGAAAAGACCTGTTATGTGACAACAATTATCTACTTGTTTCATGGGGAAAACATGATCAAAGTAAAAAATGAAAAACAAACAAGAAACAAGCTCAAGATACATTGCTTAAAGGAGTACTGCCCAGGTTATGGACCACACACAACATATTGGTATTCTGTTTAATTTATAGGTAAAGCCTGCAAAGTCTCCAACAAATGTAATGAGCATCATAAAATAATATAATCCTGACCTTTATTACAAATACTGTCATATGCCTTTCAATAGGCTTATACGTTATCTAGTTATGTAAGTATTCTCTGCATGGCAACAACAGAAAGGCTTTCAATGTTGGCAGTTCTTTAAAAGTATGCTTATTAAAGTTTGCTTGCATCTTCAATCTCAGACAAGCTTACCTGATGGTCAGTAAAGCCTTGCTACTTAAACACAGAGCAACAGGCACTTTTTGAATAATAACAAGCATAAATCAACAGTATAAAAATAAGACAGAAAAACAAAACATTCTGCAAAATCAAGCAAGGACAGATAAAAAGCCACTGTAGTACTTGTGTCTACCTTGTATGGGGGGATAGTCTGTACATTTACACTGCATAACTGCTCCTTGCTATTTCTTGGACACATCTAGAGTCACTACATGGGGGAGAGGGGTGCAACAAGTATGTCACAATTTGAAATGTCTCTGGCTGACTGTGATGGCCCTGACACATTTGCCATACCTCTCAACTGCATAACAAGAAATCTGGACAAAGCCATACATAGTAGTGGGACAAAGGACCAAAAATGAGGACAATTTTTAAATATTGCTCTTACAAACTTAGAAAGATAATAGAACAGAATGTCTTGCTTTAGTATGAATTTTATGAAGGGTATGAAATCTGAAACTCAAATGTCTGTCATTATTTTCTAACTTCAGTCTTTAATGATTTGCCACTAATTTGCCAAAACAACACAATTTTATGAAAATGGAACTAAAATGTGATGCAAAAATATAAAATAGCCACACAATACATCTGGGAACATGTCAAAGATGGGACACTTTTTTAATATTAGTACTGCTAACTTGAGCAGAACAAAATAAAATAATCTACATGCATTTCTGAAATAAAAGTAATCTATCACTCTGATTATTACAGTTATTTATTAATTATAAACCCTCCACGTTGTCTTCCAAAATTGCCATTTTGTGGAGGGATTATTAGGGGAAGAGCAATGTTTTTAGCAAAAAAATGGGGACAGTTGAGAGGTTTGGATATGCCTAATTCTATAAAGCAATATATTTGCATGTACCTCTCAATGTGTAGGAAATCTGGACAAGGTCAACTATATTGGGGGAATATATAAACAGTACTAAAAACTGCTCTTGTATAAACTGAGACAGTTGATAGAAAAACAGGTCTTGCTTTAGCATGCATTTTTCTGAAGGTTATGAAGTCTGAAAGTCAGTGTGTCATTATTTAGTGCCTTACTTCCTAAATGATTTGCCAGAAAAAACACAAATTTTATGAGGAACAAACCAAAAATAAGAAGCAAAAATCTATTCATTCTGCAAAAATCTAGACAGTTGGGAGGTATAGTTCAGCCAGGGCTGTCTGAGTTTGCCACCCTTCCCCCTCACAAAATCATGGTTGAATGGAGCCCCCCACCCCACTGCAGCCATTCCAATAAACCATTACTTGGCTATTTCACCCAATTTACCATAAACACTAATGTGCATACTGATTTACTTCTGTGATGATTTAGACTTCATTTGAAAGTTTTATTTTGCATTTTACAGCAGAAACATTAATAGATATCTGCTAAACAAAGCAATGCAGTCTCACAATGAAAACAGATTTAGCATTAAAACTTCTCTGCCCTTGAAACTCACATTCATTGAAACAGCATTGAAACCCACATTCAAAGAAAATACATTTTGCCAGTGGCAGATAAACTTTGGGCTGTTTTCAAATCACAAGCCCTTTGCACATGAAACATACACATGATCTTTGACACACCTTCCTGATTGTATTAAATTATATTCCTTGTACAATACAGCACAGCTTTAGAGGTCATTTTAAATTTATTGTTTTGAATATTTTCCAGTAAACAATGAAACAAAATGCATGTACCAATAATGACAAAACTGCCCAATTCAGACCTTTTCCATCATAAAAGTCTACTCAAACTTCTACAGACCACCAGTATCAGTAAATATGCACAATCTCTGAAGTAAAAGTCATCTAAATAATTCCACATTAAAGAGATCTATAACTAATCAAGAGGTTGCTGCTAGCAAACAACTTTATATTTCATTGTTTCGTCTACAAATAAAATGCCTGCTGCCCTTGCAGAATAAATTGCTTATGTTACACTAAAAAAATGATAAGCTAGTAATATTGCAATAGGGAATGGATGGCAAACTGATCACAGGTTCATAGTTACTAGGTATCTTCATGAAAAAGACTGCAGCATCCACCCTCTTTGCAACACAGTACAGTATCAGCAATGCATCTAACTACTGTGGGAGGAGAACCCACAGCCTTCTGCATCAAAAGCAAGTATACTACCTGTTGTGCTACTAACAATGCAAGCAGACTCAGCATAAGCAGCACTAAACTTTTGCTACCCCGCAACTCTCAGCTCCTTGTAAAATCTATTCAACCCTCAGCTGTATCTCTGAACATTGCAGCACAAGAAATCTGGAAAAAGCCAACATTTATTGGGTGGGAGACAAAAGTCCAAAAACGAGGGACAAATTTTAAACATTGCTTGTATAATGTTGGAAAGTTGCTGGAATAAAATGCTGCATTACTACCATACATTTCACTGCCAAGGTTTGAACCAAGGACCCTGTGCAAAACAGTCAGAGCAACATACCACTATGCCAAATCAGCTGTTTTGTGAAAGAGAGGAAGTCTGAAACTTAAATGGCTACCATTTAATGAATTCAGTTCTCACCATAGCTGTCAACCTCTTTGCACATAACACCTGAACAAAGCCAATAATGGGGGAATACAGCCACCAAACATATTCATTGAATTCACTTCTTAACATAGCTCTCAACCTTAGCACAAAAAACCTGGACAAAGCCAATAATGGGGAAATATAGCCCCAAAACAGGGACAAATTTGAAATATTCATATTATTATTATTTATTTATTTATTTACATTTGTTGGCCGGGAGAGTCCGACTGGACACAGGTCCATTTTCAGCGGAGGCCCGGGGAGAAAAGCTCCACATTAAGTATTATTTGCATTATACAATTAAAAAACATAGCATTTAAATATAGACATTAGTCCAGCTAAAGACGCAAGACAAGAATAAAACATAGATGTAAAACAGCTGTAGAACATAGTACAATTTTAAAATATGGTGACAAATACTAAACATGGTTACAAATGTAGTTGAGATTCATCAGTGAACAATTGATACAATCTGTTTTTGTGGTATATAACCGCCATTAGCAGTTGCTGCTACAAGAAATTAGTATTATGTGGTAGTTAGCTGGGAACATGAGTAGCCAAGCTTGCTAAGAGTAGGTTGTTGATAGGGGGCCGAGAGAGGTAGTGGGTGAAGTGGATGGTATTAGTGGGGGTGGTTGCAAGGGCATATCTGGCAAGTTTTTAAGTGTGATTTTAGTAAGGATTTGAAGTGGGTGCAAGAAGTTACAGAGGTAATTGAGGATGAGAGGGAGTTCCAGAGCTTGGCTATAGTGCAGGAGAATAATGCTTCTCCAGCAGAGTTAATGGCTCTTGTGACCTGTAGGAGGTTTTTGTGGCTGGATCTTAGTGGTCTCGTGGTTATGTAGGGTTGGAGTAGATTCTGGAGGGATGGGACTTTTAGTTGTTGGTTTATTAATTTGTGGGCTAGTTCCAGTTGGTACCACTGAAGGAGGTGGGGGAGCTCTAGCCAGCCCAGTTCTGCTAGTGAGAGAGAGTGGTGAGTACGTTAAAAAGCCCCTTTGGCAAATTTGGCAATTTTTTTGTAGCAGGTTTTGAGCTTATTTAGTAACCAAACACAGTAGAGACTGCCAAGAATGATACAAATTTCCACTCCACAACCACTGTAGGTATCCAAAGACTTTACTGATTTCTCCAAAAATACAAGTTGAGTGCTTTCTTCCCACAATTGGGTCTTCCTTAGAACATTTAAAACACCAAACAACTTGCTCTTAAATACCCATAGGCAACCACCCCACCTATTCCAATTAAACAATGAACATCCTCACAGAATACTTAAAGAAATCATACTCAAAAAACACATTGGTACTTACGTATTATCGCAACCAGATTTTGCGATGTACTGTACTTTCCGCCTTTACTTTAAATTTAAAAAAAGTATAATGTATTAGGGAAGGGTAGTGTGTCTAAAAGTATGCTGGGATATTGCTGGGGTTTTTTTTAATGTTTTTATGGGTAAATTTTTTGGATAGGTGCGTAATGTGCTGAATACGAGCGTTACGTTGGTATGTATATTTATAAAATTTTTTGGATAGGTGTGTAGTGTGCTGAAAATGAGCGTTACGTTGGTGCGTATATTTATAGCTGAAATTTGAAGGTGCTTTCCATATCAGAGCTGTCGTCGGAAGGAGATGGTCGCATAGGAATTATGGAAGGATTTTACCGATTTGGCTGTCATTGGAAGGTGTTCGTATCGAAATGGAGTTATCGAAGGATTTGGGGATTGTTTTCCTTTTGGATGTATTGTTGGAAGGTGTTCGTATGGGAAGGAGTTATCGAAGAATTTGGGGATCACTATCGAAGGAGTTGGAAACTATCGCTGAAACTACAGTTGTGGTTTTTTTGGATATATCGTTGGGACAAACGGTGTTTTTGGACTTTGGGAGCTATCGTTTGAACTTCGGTTGGTTAAAAAGGACTTTTGGATTTATCGTTGGGGCAGTCGATGTTATTTTAAAATTTGGACTTATTGATGGACTTTGGTGGACTTTTCGAAGGACTTTGGGAGCTATTATTGGAACTTACTTTGGTTACAAAGGACTTTTGGAGCTATCATTGGGGCAATCGAAGGAGCTTTTGGTTTGGGATTTATCGTTGGGATGTGTTACACATGTGGAGATTTATTTTCCTTTATTCAGTTCTTGGATTACTTAAAACAAAAAAGAAGAAAATGGAGACAAGGTAAGTGATTGAAGAAAAGTATTTAATGGTTAAACTGTATTTATTAAATGGTACATATGCAATGTAATATAAGTAAATTCAGAATACTGCTTTGTTTCTTTCTTGATTGTCATGTATATTCGGTATATTCGAATGTCATTAATTTTCATAGCTTTTAGGGTTCTACTGTTAAATATTGTTAATTGTGGATTCTTCAGTTGTTGTTATATTGGTAGTCAGTGTAGATAGTTCAGAAGATGTGGATTGTTCACTGGGTGTTGTTTTGTTTTTTACTGTTGACAGCTTGGAAGTAGTTGGTTGGTTAATTGGTGTGGAACTTGGTATGGATTTTCTGTTTTTTGGTGGAGGAAAGTTGTTAGCGATGGCTTTTAGTAGTTCTTCAAAGCAGTCTTTTGAATGTGATAGTTTTGTTTCATGCCACATATATTCAACAAGATAGGAATGTAGATGGTGATGTGCAGTTCCTCGCTGTATACTTGTTTCTCCACTTTACTGAGCTCCACATTCTTTCTATATGTTGTGTATGCACTCGAGTGTCAGGGTCAACAAAATTGTAGCTGTGATTAACTTTGTCATGGCTGAAGCCAGCTTTTTCCAGTTGTTTTGTTTGGTATGCTTTCCAGGAGTCTGAGTATATAATGCTACCTTCCTTGATGTTTTTTTGTATTTGGTCAAACAATGTAGAAGCAGTTCTATCAGGCACTTTTATTACAAATGTTTGTTTCTTTTCCCTACAGATCCCTCCAAAAATCCACTGTTGAGGTAGAATACGACCGCTGTTATTTTTCCGCTGAGTAAATAAACTTTTATCAATTTCCACTATATGCCCTGGCCCTACGATCATTTTCTTCTCTTGTTTTTCCAACTCCATGGTGCATACACCCCTTAAATAATTACTCCAGTCAATAACTGTTTTGTCAGCCATATCCAATTCTTCACGACAGAAGTTAATGCTAGTTAACTGCTTACACCAACAGTATATAAAACGAACAGCAGTTATGAAAGAAATTCTACTTCCTTCAAAAAAGTTACCTTCCCGAACTCCTATATGCTGGTAGCATTTAGTAGAGTTGCATTTCCAAAATATTTGTTTTCCATAGTATAATTTTATTTCATGTCCTGAACTGCATTCCTTTCAAGTGTGTATAATTCCATACCGTTGAAATAACTGAATTGCCTCCTTATCTGTGTTAGGTAAATCCCACAATCGCATTTTTCACAAAACTAAGATTACAGCAATCAACTTAGATGGTTAATAACTATATGTCTTTTGACTAGAGCTTTGACAACTTTTGTATAGCACGAGAAATGGAACACATGCAGAGATGCTTTACTGACATGGGTAAATAGCGGTAAAAAAGGGTCAAGCTATTTTCAAATGTTCTTTTCTCTGTGTTTTCAAGTTTAAATACTACTATAGCTTAAAACTTTTATAGAAAAGACGTTATTTAGTTTTAATACTGTTAATTCCATTTATTTAAGGAAAATACAAGTGAATATTTTAAGCTTGAAAATCTGGTTGCGATAATACGTAAGTACCAACACATTTACACAAAAAAACACACACAAAACCACATTTTCTCCACTGGGGAAATAACAATGATGGGAACTACCATAAATTCATATTCTAATACTTCATTAAAAAGTTTATATTTATATAAAATGATAGTATTTGTTAAAAAGTATTGCTTATATAAATTTTTATTTACACATAATAACTTTAAACATTAAAACCTAAAAATTAATAAAATACTTATATGCAAAAACATTCCTCCTTCATACTTTCTGTAACTATGCCTAAATATTAAACAATGTACTTAAAGTGGCTTTGAACAACAAGAAAATGAACAATATAGAAATGTGTATAAAAAGTATTATACCTGGTTTTAATTTAACCTAAAATTATGTTTGTTAGCTTCAAAATAAACATAATATTAACATTCTCATTAATTCCTGGGGACTGGGTGGCATTTAGTCTCAATTGCCACCTTAATTCACATAAATCCAAGTGCACATCCAATATTGCCCCTTGAGTGTCCTTGACAATTTGCTGGAGTACTAAAAATTTAAAAGTGTGCCCATCAAATTCCTGTATATGTCTGCTTAAAGCTTTAGTAACTTTCTGATTTCTTATGTCTAATAGATGCTCCCTCATCCTATCCTTAAATTTCCTGCAAGACTTACCGACATAGAATGTGGGACACATTTGGCACTTAGCCAAGTAGAACACATCCATGCTATTTCAATTAAAATGACCAGTAATGTGTAATGCCCTGTTGTTCAAAACAAATGTGTCCTTAGTTTCCAGTATATTTTTACAACAAGTACCCATTCCACATTTATAATTTCCATTTATCCTAAACAGGGCCAAACCAGTTTGCTTATTCCTTTTGTTGTTATTAACATTTGCTTCCAACATATTCTTAAATGATCTGTCTTTCCTAAAGACTACTCCAGGTTTTATACCAATTTTTCCAGTAAGACTGTCATCACATGCCAAAATTCCCCAATATTGTCTAATAATTTCCGCTATTTTCTCCCTGCCCAGATTATATGTTGTAATGAAACTAAGTGATTCATAAACCTTTTTATTATTCTTTTCTGATATGGGTTCATCTGAATCAAAAACTACACCTATTTCACCTCCTTGAAAGATTGGCTTAAATACCCCGCAAAGCCTTTTGGTTTTCACCTCTTTGACAATCTTTTGTATCATATTAGCGGGGTACCCTCTCTTCTTGAATAATTGGGCAATGAATTCCACTTCACATTCAAATGCTGTATCATCACTTACCAAATGGGCAGCCCTCACCATTTGCACCCTTAACAATGGACTTTTTTTGGGATAAAGGATGCCAACTTGAACAATCTAAATAAGCATTGGAAAAGGTTGGTTTCCTTTAAATTTCCAAACTGAGCTTTTTATCCACACAATCCAACTTCAGATTCACATCCAAATATGTGATACTCTCTCTAGTATAAGTATATGTAAATCTCAAAAAATGGGTTGTTATGTTAATATACTCAAAAAAAATCAATTAGATCTCAAAAGTTCCATCCCAAATTAGGAAAATATCATCCAAAAAAACGAGTAAAAACCTTAATGTGTTCAGCAAAGGGGCTTTTGAATATGTATTCCTGCTCCCAATATGCCATCTCATAGTTGGCAAAAATTGTGGTGCAGGCTGCCCCCATGGCTGCCCCAGTTGCCTGTTTGTAATACTGGGGATTATGGCATTTTTTTGAGAAAATGAATGGAGCAAGGGTAAGCAATGGCATGATATTGGTGACTATAGATGTTTGCAACTTGTTCTCCATAATCCCACATGAAACAGGGCTTAACTGGTTGGAAATACAATTATTATAGAAAGGGCTGTATGAGCAGGATAAGATTAACAAACTGTCAGCACTTATGGAGATGGTGTGTGTAATAATTACATTTTCTTTGAAGGCCAGTATTACAAACAGTCAACTGGGGCAGCCATGGGGGCAGCATGCACCCCAATTTTTGCCAACTATGTGATGGCATATTGGGAGCAGGAATACATATTCAAAAGTCCCTTTGCTGAACACATTAAGGTTTTTACCCATTTTTTGGATGATATTTTCCTAATTTGGGATGGAACTTTTGAGATCTAATTGATTTTTTGAGTATATTAATGCAACAACCCATTTTTTGAGATTTACATATACTTATAGTAGAGAGAGTATCCCATATTTGGATGTGAATCTGAAGGTGGATTGTGTGGATAAAAAGCTCAGTTCAGAAATTTATTGGAAACCAACTTTTTCCAATGCTTATTTAGATTTTTCAAGTTGACATCCTTTATCCCCAAAAAAGTCCATTGTTAAGGTGCAAATGGTGAGGGCTGCCCGTATGGTAAGTGATGATATAGCATTTGAATATGAAGTGGAATTCATTGCCCCATTATTCACGAAGAGAGGGTACCCTGCTAATATGATACAAAAGATTGTCAAAGAGATGAAAACCAAAAGGCTTTGCGGGGTATTTAAGCCAATCTTTCAAGGAGGTGAAAGAGGTGTTTTAAGTTTAGTTAGTAGTTATTTTATTTTGGAGGTAGGAATAGGAGAGAAAGAGAAGCTAGTGGGGAGATTGTTAGTTGTAGTTGATGGAGTAGGTTTATGGCGGGGTGGTTGCGTTGTCTAACTAGTGATAGCACGGTTTGTGTGAAGTGATTGGTGAAAAAGGTAGCAATATTTTCAGAGGAGTGAGTTAAGTTAGGAGTGGGTGTACTTACTTTACCTGGATGGAGGCTGGAGTTTATTGAGGACCAGAATTGTTTGGGGTTATGTTGGGAGGAGGTAAGGGCAGACAGGTAGTATTGGATTTTGTCCTGTTTTATAAGCTTTTTGGTTCTATTGCGTAGCTCTAGGAATTTTTGCCTTGTAGAGGGGTTTTAGTTTTGCGCCAGTTGTCCCAGGCTTTATCCCTGTTTTTCATTTCAGACTTGGTGTTTTTTTGTAGCCATGGGGATGGTTGGGCTCTAGTTCAGGAACGTCTTATGGGGGGCGTGGTAATTAAGGATGCTTAGGAATGTTTTACCCCTTTTCCAGATTATTTTTTTTTTTTTTTTGGGGTTTTTTAATTTTTTTTTTTTGAAAATTTTTTAAAGTTGAAAATTCCCCTTTTTAAAACCTTTTAATTTAATTTTCTTTTTTTTTTTGAATTTTTGGGTTTTCATTTTTTTTTTTTAAAAATTTTTCAAAAAAACTACACCTATTTCACCTCCTTGAAAGATTGGCTTAAATACCCCGCAAAGCCTTTTGGTTTTCACCTCTTTGACAATCTTTTGTATCATATTAGCGGGGTACCCTCTCTTCTTGAATAATTGGGCAATGAATTCCACTTCACATTCAAATGCTGTATCATCACTTACCAAATGGGCAGCCCTCACCATTTGCACCCTTAACAATGGACTTTTTTTGGGATAAAGGATGCCAACTTGAACAATCTAAATAAGCATTGGAAAAGGTTGGTTTCCTTTAAATTTCCAAACTGAGCTTTTTATCCACACAATCCAACTTCAGATTCACATCCAAATATGTGATACTCTCTCTAGTATAAGTATATGTAAATCTCAAAAAATGGGTTGTTATGTTAATATACTCAAAAAAAATCAATTAGATCTCAAAAGTTCCATCCCAAATTAGGAAAATATCATCCAAAAAAACGAGTAAAAACCTTAATGTGTTCAGCAAAGGGGCTTTTGAATATGTATTCCTGCTCCCAATATGCCATCTCATAGTTGGCAAAAATTGTGGTGCAGGCTGCCCCCATGGCTGCCCCAGTTGCCTGTTTGTAATACTGGGGATTATGGCATTTTTTTGAGAAAATGAATGGAGTAAGGGTAAGCAATGGCATGATATTGGTGACTATAGATGTTTGCAACTTGTTCTCTATAATCCCGCATGAAACAGGGCTTAACTGGTTGGAAATGCAATTATTATAGAAAGGGCTGTATGAGCAGGATAAGATTAACAAACTGTCAGCACTTATGGAGATGGTGTGTGTAATAATTATATTTTCTTTGAAGGCCAGTATTACAAACAGTCAACTGAGGCAGCCATGGGGGCAGCCTGCACCCCAATTTTTGCCAACTATGTGATGGCATATTGGGAGCAGGAATACATATTCAAAAGTCCCTTTGCTGAACACATTAAGGTTTTTTACTCATTTTTTTGGATGATATTTTCCTAATTTGGGATGGAACTTTTGAGATCTAATTGATTTTTTTGAGTATATTAATGCAACAACCCATTTTTTGAGATTTACATATACTTATAGTAGAGAGAGTATCTCATATCTGGATGTGAATCTGAAGTTGGATTGTGTGGATAAAAAGCTCAGTTTGAAAATTTATCGGAAACCAACTTTTTCCAATGCTTATTTAGATTTTTCAAGTTGACATCCTTTATACCCAAAAAAGTCCATTGTTAAGGGGCAAATGGTGAGGGCTGCCCGTATGGTAAGTGATGATATAGCATTTGAATATGAAGTGGAATTCATTGCCCCATTATTCATGAAGAGAGGGTACCCCGTTAATATGATACAAAAGATTGTCAAAGAGATGAAAACCAAAAGGCTTTGCGGGGTATTTAAGCCAATCTTTCAAGGAGGCGAAAGAGGTGTTTTAAGTTTAGTTAGTAGTTATTTTATTTTGGAGGTAGGAATAGGAGAGAAAGAGAAGCTAGTGGGGAGATTGTTAGTTGTAGTTGATGGAGTAGGTTTATGGGGGGGTGGTTGCGTTGTCTAACTAGTGATAGCATGGTTTGTGTGAAGTGATTGGTGAAAGAGGTAGCAATATTTTCAGAGGAGTGAGTTAAGTTAGGAGTGGATGCACTTACTTTACCTGGATGGAGGCTGGAGTTTATTGAGGACCAGAATTGTTTGGGGTTATGTTGGGAGGAGGTAAGGGCAGACAGGTAGTATTGGATTTTGTCCTGTTTTATAAGCTTTTTGGTTCTATTGCGTAGTTCTAGGAATTTTTGCCTTGTAGAGGGGTTTTGGTTTTGCGCCAGTTGTCCCAGGCTTTATCCCTGTTTTTCATTTCAGACTTGGTGTTTTTTTGTAGCCATGGGGATGGTTGGGCTCTAGTTCAGGAACGTCTTATGGGGGGCGTGGTAATTAAGGATGCTTAGGAATGTTTTATTAAATTAGTCAACTTTGTCATCTAGTCTGAGGTATTTTAGAGATAGCCAGTTACAGTCTTTTAGGGATGAGCTGAATGAGAGAGGGTTGAAGTTAGTTTTTTTGCGTATTTGATAGTAGATGATGAGTTTCGCTTTATAACGGTGTTTTCTTAGTAGGAAGGTTGGGGAGTGATCACTGAGGCCGTCAGATAGGCAGCCTGCTATATATGACTGGTGGCTCTTACTGACTAGAATCCAGTCAAAGGTAGTGTGTTTGTTGGGGTTATTTATCCTAGTAGGTAACTGGACTAGTTGGGTGAAGCCATGAAGATTTACATGATGGGTTGGGTGGTTGCTAGAGCAGGATTGCCAGTCAGTGTTGAAGTCCCCGAGAATTAAATTTTCTTGGGGTAGGTGGTGGGTAGTCCAGCTGAGGAGGTTTTCAAGTGGAATGATGTTGTGGCCACATGCGAAGTAGCAACCTATTATGTTTAGGGTTTTATTTTGGTTTATTTTCAGGTCGGTATATATTATTTTTTCCTTACCTATTTGGGGAGCTGCTAACTTTAAGATCTGGATGTCTAGATGTTGCTTAAATATTATAGCTATACCACCTTCTTTTTTGTTTAGTCGGTCTACTCTTAGTATATTGTAACCAGTAGGGAGGATTTGCTCATTAGTAATGTGTGGTTTTAAGCATGTTTCTGTAAGCATCACTACATCAGGGCAGTAGAAGTCTATGGTGGCAAGGAATTCAGGCACCTTGTTGCATATACTTCTAATATTTAGGCTTATCAGAAGGAAGATGGTTGGCTTTCTATTGGCTGTGATTTGGGAGAACATGTGGTTTGTAGTCTTGATTATGAGGGGAGGGGTTGGAGATTGAGGGACCAGGATTAGGATTGATGTCTCCACTGAGTGCTAGGTTGGATATGGATGAGATTATTAGTTTTATCAATTTTTGTATATGCTTGCTTATAAGAGAAGCTTGATTCTATTCTGTGGGTAATAGGTATGGTGGTAGGGTTATGTTAGGTTGTGGGGTTGTTTTTAGTTTAGGTATTGTGGTCTGTAGTCTATATAGAGGGTGTATTGGGAAGGTTGTTGACTTGATGAGAGAGGAGTAGAGCAGAGGTGGGATATGAGTGGTGGTGTGTGTGGTGGTACAGTGGTAATGGTTGAGTGTGGGAATGGTGGAGGTTTGGTAAGATTGATGTATTCAAGGAACGTGCATGCAGTGAGTATAGGTATGGTGTGCTTGTACATATTAGCTGAGTAGGAGTTATAGTAGTGAGAAGCTGTAGGAGGAAGTACAGGTGTGGTGATGTTATAGGTTGTTTGAAGGGTGGGAGGGGTTACTGTTTGTAATAAAGGTAGGACCACTGGGGCAGGTGAAGGAAGACTATCAGTAGGTTTATAGGTTATAATGAAAAGGCCTGGCCCTGATTAGGCTGCAATATTTCTTGCGGGGAGAGGGAGGATGAGAATAGACCAGAAAAGTGGTGGATAGCCAATAGTATGATGAAAAGGGCTGGCTCTGATTTCACAGATATGCAAGTCTACAGAAACAATAAGAAAATGCAGTAGGTACTCTGACTTGCTTGTTTTGCATACCTGTCTTACTGAAATAAAATAAGCCAATTTTACCAAGGAGTTATGTGGAAATTAGGAAAACAAAAATTTATAAGAGAAAAGGTTTAGTAGTAGAGAAACAGCAGAGCATACAAATAGTACAGTATATAAAGACAGATTGCAGTTAGAAGTACAGAATTGGGGGCAGCTAATGTTCTTAAACAATAAGGAAAATCAGTAGGTACTTTGGACTTACTTGTTTTGCATACCGTTCTTCTGAAATAAAATAAACACTTGTAACCAGGAGTATGTGGGATTTAGAAAGACCACAAGTTATAGGAGAAAGGGTTTAGTAATACTAGAAAAACAGCAGGGCTTTCAAATAGTTGAAACAGCTTGCAAAGGGAGACTGCTGTTAGGAAGTACAGTATGGGGAGGGGGCAAACTAACGTCCATGATGGAGTGCTTTACTTAAAAATAGAAATTAAACAAGGGCTAGCAATTAATTTGTCTGGAGGATAAAACATACGTTTTGTATATTTTGAAAATAACACTCATTCCAAGGTTGCCCGGTTCTGTTAAAGAGCACTGCAGGCCAATAGATCGAACTTGGCTTGGTGGGGATCCAGGGAAAGCAGTATTAAAAGGAGAAGCTTAGGTATGATCACTCCATCCAAAGAGACAAACAGCTACTTAGAAAATTGCTAGAATAAAAATATAAATGTTACCGTGTACTTTCTGAGGAATATGAAGTCTGAAATTCAAATGCTTGTCATTTTTATTTGTTTAACATCTGTTAACCAGGAATGTCTGACTTGGAACAAAAGCCAATTTTCAGCAGATGCCCAGGGAGAAACACTCCAGACACATATCTTTGTGATATGGGAGGACACCAGAGCAAACCCCCACAAACACAGTGAGGACATGCAGACTCCACATAGAAGGCACCCCAGCAAAGAATCAAACCAGAGAACCTGTAGCTGTTAAGCAACAATGCTACCACTGCACTACTGACTGTGTAAAGACACAAAAATGCAGAAACCAAATATTTTATGAGGAACAGAACAAATATGAGATAAAAATCTGCAAACTTTTTACAAATGGTGGTGGGTTGGGAATTCAGGCTCTTGCCAACTGGGCCAAAGGTGCAGAGTTCAAGCCTGTGGTATTCTCTACCCACCAACATATACCAACTGAGGTATTTTACACACACACACCCTAAAGTCTGTACAATGAGAGCAGGTCCGATAATACAACAGCAAGCTCCAAAGTTCAAATGATGAGAGCAACTCCAGGTTCATACCATCCAAATGCCTGTGATAACAATAAGTCCTTCCCTTGAGAGCAGAGCAACCTGGGTGCTACCCAGCTTGCGGACGTTGCAGTCTGAACCCCCTTCCAGTTACAACTGCATAGACTTCTGGGATAGTGCTGCTGAATGCGCTCTTGCTAATCTGGACTGCTGGTGAGACAGTCTGGATTCTGTGTGCATGCTCCAGACTGGTTCACCAGCAAGTCCCGAAATGCCATGAGTGCACATGCGCAGTGTTCCATGACTCAGTTTTTTTTTTTATTAGTTTTTATTTTCTTTTATTAGTTTTTTATTTTATTTTTTGTTTTACAGCTGGGGGGACTGCAGTCCTGTAGTCCAATAGCACGAGCCGCCCCTGCTATTTTGAAAACATGTTTTAGGTATTCACATTGAAAAATATGTATGTATAATGACAAATTTAGTGAAATGACATTTTAAATCAGATTTCATTGGATGAGCCTTCTTATGTGACTATATGGTCAGTTATTTAAACACTTTGTATATGGGTATGCCTTTTTCTAAACAAGTATCTTTGTCAGTATTCTGACATGAAAGTGACCAGTGAATAAAGTGTGACCTGGATGTCAATTGGTTGTGGTCATTTGTTTGCAGATTATGATTAACACTCAAATTCTATGTTTTCCCTTATAAATATAAAGATTAATGTCATCAACTGTTCAGTAGCCTTTTATAACTGTATGTAGCCTTAACGCAGTTTTATTGCTAGTTAATTACTTAGCAGAGAGTACACAGTGCTTGCTCTTATGCTTTATAGTTTTAAGTGTAAATGCTCTTTAAATCTTGTATAGCACCATTACAGCACGCTATCTCTCTTGTTTATAAAATTGTAAGAGCTATGATTTTCTTTACTTGATGCTTTTTTCTGTGATATTTAAGTGCATATTTTAATCTTTGCTGAAATGCTATACCGCTTGTAATGGTTGTAACAACAACTGTTTTACTGCTCATTGAGTCTTGTGTTCTTATTTGATTCAAGTGCTTCATGTATTTGTTATTAGTCAAATGTGTATTCAGTTAATGCATTTGTAAGAGTTTGTGGCTTTTATTGCTTCTCTCTCTCTCTCTCTCTCTCTCTCTCTCTCTCACTCACTGTTTAACCTTGTTTGTGTAACAGCAAAGCAACTGCTAAGCTTGGATTTTCAGGGCTCCAATACAGAGGTGACTAGCAGATTCAGATGTTAAAGCACTCTAGGTCTGTTTTCACCATTTAAATTAGCTTAAGTGCTTGGGAGTTACTGTTATGTAATATACTCCATTTGCATAAGTAAGCAGTAGATAAAAACATGTTTAATGATTTACTGAAAGTTTGTCCAAAATGATCTCCTGCAGTGTGTAGTTTTCCATAAGATGTATTCCTTAAGATGATCCACCCAGCAGTTGCACTCCAGTGTATTTGTTTAGATCGCTGCTGCTGTTGGGCATAAAGATGAATATTGTTCCCTTTCTGTCTTACTATTAACCCTTAAACATTCCTCAGACATATCAGTTCTTCAGGTAACATACAGTGTTTAGTGTCTATGGTTTAGAGAGATATTTGCACACTTTTCTTGACCTGAAAATTAAACATTCTCTGATATCATTTTACTAGCTACAGTTATACTAGGCTCAAGCTCCCCCGTCCATTCTGAAGATTCTGAAGCATGGTCAGAACACCCAGTTATTTCTGCTCCAGATGGCATAAAAGTGAAAGGTTTCAAAGAAGTGTGTTAAGTAAGGACCTGCCCTATATTGTAACTGATTAGTTAGGTAATCCTGGATTAGTGTACTGCTGTTAGTATCTCCCGCCTTAGAATGAGTACAACTGCTCCCTTTCACATTACTATATGAATACTGGGGTGTCTTAGGAATACTTTCCATACCTAGATCCTTTGCTACTGGAGCCCATTTATTTATTACTCTGTTGTTGTACCCTAAATGCTATCCTGTTTGTCTCTTAGTTCTAAGGCACAGTGAGTTACTATTGATTTTCTCACCTCTGTATACATTTCCTATATATCTCCCTGTCTTTTTAATCTTTCACCTTACGTTTATTTTAAGTACAAAATACGTCACTAACACCACTCTACTGAAAAAAACTCATACAGGCCCTCTCCAAAACTATACACTACGTCTCATAAATCCCACAGTGTGATGTTGTCCACCCCAATACAGGTCCCAAAAACTAAATAATTTAAAGAGTAAAGAACCACCCTACAAAACTATGATTTAACTAACCCTCCTCCAACCACCCCATCAAACTATACCTCTTCCCAGGTGTACTGTCCTAGTATTAAAGCACTGCCTAGCCATACTATTAAAATGAGCACATCGAACCCTCACCCCATTATTTTCCCATTGCTCTTCCGAAAAAATGAATATTGTCACTATTAACCTTCGTAGCATTTCTGACAAAATTGCAGAAGCACATGCCTGGAAACCTGGCAAAAGCCTAACTTTAAAGATTTAGAACTACTCCCTCCAGGCTACAGTGTTATCAGACCTAAAAGACCCCACAAGAAAGGAGGTGAGTTAGCTTTAATTTACCCAAATTCACATTCTCTCTCCCTATTCACACAGCATTCCATATTTCAAAAATGCCAAAAATACATGTATCACTACTAAAGCTTCACAATAAATAAAACAGCTATGCTTTGTTACAATCTATATACCACCTGGAAATAAAACCTCACATCAGACTTTCCCCTCACCAGTATAAAACTTTATGGTTACAGACAACTTATCAAAACACTCACCAGATTTAATAATACCAACAGTAAAGGGACAGTTCTAGACTGGATACTGGTCTCTGACTCTAGTAAATTTACAGTCTCTCTGGACACTATACAAACTCACTTAGTGACACAATCCCAGCCTATACCCATAGAAATACCACCCACCAACCTAATACTCAACAACTTAAAACATCCTACAACTTTTGTCAATTCAATAAAGTCTTCTTTATCAATACATTGAAAGCATTTAATTGGTCTGCCCTAAAACTTCTCCCACTCAATGAAGCAGCACGTATTTATAATACAATGTAAACACCATCACCCTACTCTGCCAGAAAAGAATGAAAATTTAACATTTGACAACATGGTACACCTCCAAAAAATTACTCAGGAAGCTTAAATAGCCACTGAAACATGGCTTTGTAACTCACAACTCATGCTGAACCCCAAAAAGACCAAGTTACTACTTTTTTTCCCTAAATCCATCTCTCATGAAAAAACAAAATTTAAAGTTCTCTCTTTCGATAATACAACCATTGAAGTCACTTTTCATAGCCAACTATTAGCGGTGACAGTCGATGATAATCTTACATTCCACCTGCATATACAAGAACTGCATAAGAAAAACAAATCAAAAACTAGTGATGCCTTACAGAGCCAAAAATGTGTACTCTGTCATTAAAAAAAGGAAGTCTATTCATCTGTTAAATAGATCTACCTCTAACCTTTCCATCTTCAAACAGCTACTAAAAAGCTATTAAGAATTGGCTGTAGTCCTGCACTACCCCAGGCTGAACTAGTTACCCCCTCATTCAACTTCCAGCATACTTTTACTATGTTTGGAGAGAAGGAATTTGTAAAATGTATTTCTAAATTAAAAAACAAATATGTTTTTGCCAAGGCTGTATTATCTAGTCATCTCTGTTCTGAAGAGTGTCCTCAATGTGTTTAATGTTATCTCTATGAACTACAACTTGTTAATACTTTAAATATTGACAATGTTCTTTTTCTTCTTTCTTATACCTCTCAAATTCTTAGAGCAAGAAATCTGGACAAAGCCATAAATAAAAGTTGAACAAAGGCTCCAAAATAGGGACAATTTTTAAATATTCCTCTTACAAACTTAGAAAGTTGATAGAATAACATGTTTTACATTAGCATACATTTTCTGAATGATACAGAGTCTGAAACGCAAATCTCTGTCATTATTTTCTAACTTCAGTCTTTAATGATTTACTAGTAATTTACCAGAAAACCACACTTTTATGAAAAATGCACCAAAAGGATGAGGCCAAAATGTGGACATTCTGTGAAAATCTGTACAGTTAAGAGGTATTGCTATATCTGTCCAAATATTTGCGCTATGTATATATATATATATATATATATATATATATATATATATATATATATATATATGTTCACACTCTATGAATTGAAACTGAATTTTTACTTGATTAGTATGTCATTCTGCATTAGGCTTTGTAATAACTTTATTTAATTGTAACTATATTATGTCAATGTGAAGCTTTTCTCACAAGGCCTCCAGTGAAAGTGGGACATTATTCTAGTCAGACTTTCCCAGTAAACAAATGTCAAACAAATAAATGATTAAAGAAAATGACCATTTAGTAATACTATTTATACACTATGAACATTGGAATGGAAAACAGATATTTTTTTATTTGATACGTATGATATGATTTTATAAATATATAAACATGTTTTTTCGTCATAGTATTTTTGAACCAAAATGAGCATATTTACATATTTATCTTTTTACATTCCTACAGCCTAGTAAACCCAGCAGTAGTGTGTAATTTATAAGATAGGTTACTTGATGTGTGTGTGTGTGTGTGCGTGTGTGTGTGTGTGTGTGTGTGTGTGTGTGTGTGTGTGTGTGTGTGTGTGTGTGTGTGTGTGTGTGTGTGCGCGTCAGGTTTCAAAAATGCTGTTACTGCAATCTCGGGTAAGCCAACACTGTTTTTAGTCTGTGCAGAATGAGCCTCAGGGCTTATTAACAATGCATGCTCCCCAGGCAGTGTGCCTGAAGATAAACTTTTGCAATTTTTTCTTCAGCATGTGTTGTGGTTATTAAGATGAGCGTACATTATCCAGCAGTATTAACATTATTTTTGTGGTAATTTAATGATCTTAAATGCTGTTTTGTTGACATCTTTTGTTTATGATTTCATCAATATGAGACAGATACCTTTGAAATAAAGGGTGTTCAAAATGTGGTTCAGATGTTACTAATGACAATGCAGTCAGCATCAAAACCAGTTTAATGGCCTTGTTCCTGAATTATGGACTAAAATAATAAAGGATTTGCAGCATCTTACTTCCAGTTTGCTTTTGCCTGAATGTGCAGAGCTGTATTTTGTTTACCTCAATGGATTTAAGCCCTTGAATTTGCAAAGTGGTATTTTCCTAGACATTGCAATAATAAGGTCAACCACAGAAGCAATCATTCTGAAGGTAAGAAAGCATATGACAGGTGATAGTTACGCATTTGCAGAGTAGAAGCAGAAAATTAAAAAAAAAACACATCCTGGCAGGGATTTGAATGCTCTGCTCTGTGCAATAACACTCCACAAACCACCTCATGAACAAAATGAGCCATGAAAGCAGCAAGCATAAAAGCATATGCTTTACTTTATATTGTACTTACCAACTGCCACATAATGGCATTCAGCTGTTTTGTGTGACCAATAGCAACTTAGGCCAATTTATATAGTAGTGTAGTATATTATTTTGATAGACTTCCTTATTGCTATAAAAAAATAGCATTTCTTATTGGATATACATGTGAATCGATGGTGCTCATTGTGACCTGTCACACACAGTGAGACCACAAAATGATATGTCATTTTTTAAGCCTTTTTTGGGCACGTGGGTGGTGTGCATCTATTTTTGACCAAGTTCAAAGGCGGGGGGGGGGGTGGTATGTACAGACACTTTTAACACTTAAGTAGTCATAAGCCATGAACAAAAGTAAAAACAGTTCCAATAGAACACTCGAGTAGTGCTGACAGCAATCCACACCAGTGTGTTGTATAACAATATAGTTGATTTATTGAGCATGCTTTCGTCTTTAAAAACAAGACTTCATCAGAAAACAGTTACAATTCAAAATTACAATGCTTATATACCCATAAGCTAATGAATACCTAATTAGCAATTAATTACAAATCCTCCCTACTGTACTTTAAAACAACATACCAATATTTCATGATTGTAAATGTGTTTTTTAAAAAAAACTACAAGTAGACGAAGAAGAAAATAATTAAAAATACAATAAGATGTAATATTAATACATTTACATATAAATTAATAACAATTAAAATATAACTTTGACTTCTTAAAAGAAAATGTTTAAAGCTTAAATGAATGGTATTTCAATACAGGCATAATACTACATGCTTCATTGATACCTGGGGGGGGTGGGTGGAATTCAGTCTTAGCTGCCACTTTAACTCTTCCCTGTCTAGCCTGTTTTTCCAATCACCACCTCTAATGTCATTACCATGGATCTCAAGTATACCAAACAGAAAAGTTTTACATGAACTATTACCCTTTAAATACCTATAGAGAGCATTATTATCATCCTCACATCTAATGGCATAAAGGTGTTCATAGATCTGTCTAAGCAAAGCCCTTTCGGTTTTGCTAATGTAAAACTGTTGGCAACCCTGACAAATAGAAATATAAACCAATTGCTTGGAGCCACATGAACCTCTCTTTAAAAACACCTTTCTCATAGGGGAACCGATTTCCACCCAGTCAACCCCTAAAATGTATGGACAGTATGCACAGGAACCACAACTCCTAGTCCCTCTTAATCTGTCATTTGTTTTTATAGGATGCTCCAGTAAAAACTTAAGGTTATTGTTAGTTTTGAAAAGAAAATGTGTTTTTTTTACCTACAAAGTCCATAAGACCATCCTCACCCTTGTACATTACCCAATTTCTCTTCACTATTTGTTGAATGTCCTTACTAAGTAACCCATATGTCAAAACCATAGATTGACTGTAATTTGTTTTCCTCAGAATAATCAGCAGGGTTTGTTAAAACCTCAAGGCTTTTACCCAATAAGGGTACAAATTTCTTACCCCATTCACTCAGTACCTCCTCACAAACAGAATGTAACATGGAGGTAGGGTAACCCCTATCAATAAAGAGGTTGACCAGGGTGGCTATCTCACTCTTACAAATCTCTTTACTAGAGCACATTCTTGCTACCCTCACCATTTGACCTTTCACAATGTTTTTCTTAGTATAACCTGGGTGACAACTGTTGCACTCCAAATAATCATTTGAAAACATAGGATTTCTGTATATTCTGGACACAAAACAACCCTTAGTACTATCTAAGGAAATAGTTACGTCCATATAGTTTATAGACTTGTCTTGTGTAACAGTGAATTTGAAGTAATCACAAACACTATTGATGTAATCAAAAAATTCCTTTATAGTTTCATCCCCCCTCCATAGAATAAAAATATCATCCAAAACACGGAGATAGGTCAACCACTGACCTGAGAATTTGCTGTTAAATATATATAACTTCTCCCAGGAATACATGAGGTTCGCAAAAAGGGGGCACAACTAATTCCCATAGCCACCCCTTTTGTCTGTTTTTAAAACTCCCCGTGAAATATAAAAAAGATATCGAAAGTGCGCTCAATAAATCAACTATATTTTTATACATCACATCGGTGTGGATTACTGTCAGCACTACTTGAGTGTTCTATTGGAACTGTTTTTACTTTTGTTCTTGGTTTGTGTCTTACAGTTCCTGGTTTTGTGATTTTGAAGTTATTTTTTACTGTGTTGGAACAGATACGAGTGGTGATGTTTTGGTTATAAATTACTTCAATAACTGGTGAAAAGGATAGCGGATTCTATTGAAAATAGTCCGTCTCCTTTCTTTTTGGAAAGTAATGAAATCCAGATGTCCAACAGTGGTACGAATGAGAACACAACTTTGGTGCAGCTTACTAATATTATTGCAACTCTTACTGGGAAGGTTGCAGAGTTGCAAGCAGCTGTTGAGCGATTACAAGGGCTGGGAGAAAGGTATTACATTTATTCCTAATCGTAAGGGGGACAGCTCCCATATTATTAGAGATTTCAAACTACATACTAGGAAGTTAAATCTAAAATATTTATTTAAGGACACCCCCGTAGTACCTAAACCTCTAAATTTCAAACGAAGAAATTGTTTTAACCCCCCTTTACATCCTATTATTTCTACCTTTGAAAAAGTATGCACACAGGAGATTTATGGAACCTTTTATATGTCCAAACATAAGTAGTACAATCTCACTTATGAAGAGAACCATCTTCTAAAGGAACTTTGTGGTAATTTGAACCTGAGGTTTATGAAACCTGACAAGGGGGGGTGGTATGGCAATTGTGGAAAAAATGGATTATACCAACAAAATTTATAGTATGCTACAGGATGATGATAAATATGAAGTCTCATCCATTAATGAACTTAATGTAGCTCATAAGAAAATGCAGCTATGTTTGGAAGATTCATTATTACAGGGTGTAATCAAAGAAGAAATTTTCCAATTCTTGCGTAATGAGCATCCTAGAACTGCAATTATGTTTGGTATTCCTAAAACCCACAAAAATATAGCTGACCCCCCCCCATATTGTTTGATTATAAGTTCTGAGAACAGTATGACCTACCCATTGGGAAAATTTGTGGAAAGAATGGTTCGGGGGAACTTAAGGAATATTGACTATATATTGCGTGACTCATGGGACTTTCTGGGTAAGATAAAAAGTGAATATTTTCATGAGACAAATGTTCTTTCTACTATTGATGTAGTAGATTTGTTCAATTCTATTCCCCATTGTGAGGGCTTGAACCTTTTTTATGAATCTTTATTGGATGTTTGTAACCTAAACAATACTTTAATGAATTTTGTAATGGTCCTCATGGAAATTATCTTAAAAAACAACTTTTTTATATTTGACGGGGAGTTTTATAAACAGACAAAAGGGGTGGCTATGGGAATTAGTTGTGCCCCCCTTTTTGCGAACCTCGTCATGTATTCCTGGGAGAAATTATATATATTTAACAGCAAATCCTCAGGTCAGTGGTTGATCTATCTTCGTGTTTTGGATGATATTTTTATTCTATGGAGGGGGGATGAAACTATGAAGGAATTTTTTGATTACATCAATACTGTTTGTGATTACTTCAAATTCACTGTTACACAAGACAACAAGTCTATAAACTATCTGGACATAACTATTTCCTTAGATAGTACTAAGGGTTGTTTTGTGTCCAGAATATACAGAAAATGTATGTTTTCAAATGATTATTTGGAGTACAACAGTTGTCACCCAGGTTATACTAAGAAAAACATTGTGAAATGTCAAATGGTGAGGGTAGCATGAACGTGCTCTAGTAAAGAGATTTGTAAGAGTGAGATAGCCACCCTGGTCAACCCCTTTATTGATAGGGGTTACCCCACCTCCTTGTTACATTCTGTTTGTGAGGAGGTACTGAGTGAATGGGGTAAGAAATTTGTACCCTTATTGGGTAAAAGCCTTGAGGTTTTAACAAACCCTGCTGATTATTCTGAGGAAAACAAATTACAGTCAATCTATGGTTTTGACATATGGGTTACTTAGTAAGGACATTCAACAAATAGTGAAGAGAAATCGGGTAATGTTCAAGGGTGAGGATGGTCTTATAGACTTTGTAAGTAAAAAAAAAACTCGTTTTGTGTTCAAAATTAACAATAACCTTAAGTTTTTACTGGAGCATTCTATAAAAACAAATGACACATTAAGAGGGACTAGGAGTTGTGGTTCCTGTGCATACTGTCCATACATTTTAGGGGTTGACTGGGTGGAAATCGGTTCCCCTATGAGAAAGGTGCTTTTGAACAGAGGTTCATGTGGCTCCAAGCAATTTGTTTATATTTCTATTTGTCAGGGTTGCCAACAGTTTTACGTTAGCAAAACCGAAAGGGCTTTGCTTAGTCAGATCTACGAATACCTTTATGCTATTAGACGTGAGGATGATAATAATGCTCTCTATAGGTATTTAAAGGGTAATAGTTCATGTAATACTTTTCTGTTTGGTATACTTGAGAACCATGGTAATGACATTAGGGGTGGTGATTGGAAAAAAAGGCTAGACAGAGAAGAGTTAAAGTGGCAACTAAGACTGAACTCCACCCACCCCCCCAGGTATCAATGAAGCATGTAGTATTATGCCTGTATTGAAATACCATTCATTTAAGCTTTAAATGTTTTATTTTAAGAAGTCAAAGTTATATTTTAATTGTTATTACTTTATATGTAAATGTATTAATATTACATCTTATTGTATTTTTAATTATTTTCTTCTTCATCTACTTGTAGTTTTTTAAAAAAACACATTTACAATCATGAAATATTGGTATGTTGTTTTAAAGTACGATAGGGAGGATTTATAATTAATTGCTAATTAATTAATTATTAGCTTATGGGTATATAAGTACTGTAATTTTGAATTGTAACTGTTTTCTGATGAAGTCTTGTTTTTAAAGACGAAAGCATGCTTGATAAATCAACTATATTTTTATACAACACATCGGTGTGGATTACTGTCAGCACTACTCGAGTGTTGTATTAGAACTGTTTTTACTTTTGTTCATGGTTTGTGTCTTACAGTTCCTGGTTTTGTGACTTAAGTAGTCATGCTACTACTTTTTAGCTATGTTATTAATACAGATTTGGTTATGGTGTCTGGAAGTTATACAATTATATTTTAATGCCAACTACTGTTAGTATTAAATATCAGACGTGTATGACAGCATGTATAGTCACCCTCTTAGATGGCCTCTTAGGTGCCTCAGTCTGTTCCTGTACATCTGCCTATTCCTTCTTCTGTCTTAATATGCTATAGACATAAAAAGACTAAACTGAGTAACATTAGTGACATGCAGTACCAGTTTAAAGGATGACCTAACATAACATCTTTATTTACAATATATAACTGGTGACCAATGCCTAACTTTTTCCCAGTGGTGTTGGAGGTCAGGATTGCTTTGCTTCATGTCACTATACTGGTGATAGTGCTATTACCATGTGGGTGGGATGCCATTTGAATAGATGACAGCCTTACCCAAAGTATGCCTGCCTTTAGCCATATTCTGTGGCCCTACACAGCCACCCCCCCCCACATGAGCCTGTGCTTGTAATCCTGGTGGAGAAGATGCAGGAATATGTTTAGCTCCACCAATACTAACTCATGCTCGACAAGGAGCCGCATAATTTTCTTCTTCAAGCATGATGTCTTGCCTAAAGAATCTTAAGAAAAATGACAATGAATCGGTGCCCAACTCAGATCTCACATGTCCTACATGCCACGCAGTGACAAGTATCAGTGGGCAGGTGATTAATTAATTATAGTTTTAATGGCACATTAAGGTGTGAAACATGGCAGTCCTTTACTCTTGTGTATGCTGCTGCAAAGTTAATCTACAGTGACATTGTCTGTAGATGATTGAATATGGTATTACGGTTCCCTCACCCTTAAAATCATAAACTGCCTGCTACTACACAGAGGTGTCCAAAGGTGCTCACAGAGGTGCACAGCATGATGTAGAATTCTGTATGAAGTTTACCAACTGTGCCTGTCATGTAAACTAAGTGATTCCAAAATTAATAATGAGATTATCACTAATCAGCATACTCATCACACCTAGTAGGGTAAATCTACACAATATACGTGCCATGAGAAGCTGAGCTTCATGACACTGTGGAAGAAAACTTCTACGATCAGAATTTGAATCCTGCTAACAGTAGTTTTGAAAAAAATGTTTATATCTCAGCAGCATATCTGCTTAAATGAGGTGAATGCTACATTTTGCACATCTACTCCTTTGTACAATGTTAGCTTTTAGACTCTCTTTACTCTAAGGCCTTAAAAAGATGTCAGGTTTGTCAGTATGTCTAACTGTGTTATCCAAAAGTGTATTAAGTGGCATATAGTAGGTGCACTGAATATAGCAGTAAGCAGAATCTTTAAGGTAGATGTTAGACAACCCCCTGTCACATGGAGAGTAATTTTCATTACTGTTCTAGTGTTCTGTGCCTTGCATATATGTCTTTAACCACATGCCTTGCACATATGCCATTAACCACATGCCTTTCACATGTGTCATTGGCCACAATCTCTTTAAAAGTAATATGGTAATAGTCAGGTGGTGTTATTTGGTTGCAGCTTTCTGCTTATGTTTGGGAGAGTATGTGTCCAGTATCCACACATGCCTGACATTGCTTACAGATTGTGAATACTGATATATACCTATCAGACACAACTACAGAATACTATATGGCCAAGTATGATATTAGCAGTGTAAGGATTAGGAAGGCCCATGCTGGAACAACTCTGGAAATTCCATTATTTTCCATACCAAATGAACTATGCCTACAAAACAGGGTGCAAAGCAACAAAGTGCTGAATGTGGTAGGCCATCAACATCCACCTACAAGACAAAATTTAGTGATACAGAAAAATAAATGGTATTACTTTTCCTCTATCTCCATGGCCAATGGCTCTTTGCTGTCCATGCCTCTGACCAGCCCTACTGTGGTCATGCTCAGGTTGACATTGTCACCCATGTTAATGCATGTGGTGAGGGCTGTATCTGTGATATGGTATGATTCAGGGCCATAGATGAGATCCATGCTAACACCCACAGTGGTGGAAGCCATGGTATTGGAACATAAGGCAACAGGTGGTGTGCCATCAACAAAAACACCTGTTAGCAAAATATAGTATCTCCTAATCTCATATAAAGGTAGTGCCATATTAACAGAGTCACACAGTGTGATGCTGGATGTTGAAGTAGTGCTGGACAGGGCACACAGAATTTCAACTGCAAAGGCCCCAGGTATGTAGTCATATTTCATAGTATCAATAGCTGCTACTCCTCCTTACCTCACAATTATACTAAAATTAATTATATCTCTCTGACATATGGTATACAAGTACATTAGGAATCCACTTGTCATGACCTTCTGCTCCAGTTATGGCCAGGGATATTAGTTTTTATTATATGTTTATAGTTGTAAAGATATCAATTGCATGTGTAGTTGTGGTGCTGGGTCATATTTACACTGGAAATGTTTTGCTTTTGTGTATTCTCAGGTGATACCTTATCCAGCATTAGCACTATGGATCTGCCCCAGCCTGATATTGAAGGGTCTGTAGCCAATGATAATGATGGCAGGGATGAACTGGCACAGTTAGTGGTGCAGAGTGTGCACTTGATACAGGGAGTGTGACCACTGCATCCTCTCTGTAGACCATGGACACAGTCCCTATGCCAAATGGATACCCAGGATCCATAAGACTCTGAGAGAGAACAGGGTGATTGGGACACTATAGATCATGGAAATGTGATGACCCTCAGTAGGCAAATGTCTGTACCTACACCAAGCACTCATGAGCAGGGAGATTCACACAGGGGTGGGGGTGTTAAGGGTGCTGGTGATATGGTTACTACTCTTCCCCTAAAGCTGGTGTGTCAGTGACTGCAACCCACTGAATGTGAAATGCCATAATGAAACCCAGGTTAGTGTCAATATAGCCATGACAGATATAGTGACTGTGATCTAGGGTGTGAATGCTGACTTACAGGACTGCATGTCCCATATATGTGATTCCTTGCATAGACCAAATCACCCACTGGACCATGCAATGTTTTCTCTGGGTTGTCTGGCATGGGAGAGGAGCCATCCTCCGAGGCAATTATCTGTCAGCTCTACAGATGTTAGCCAACATGGCCAAGGATGTAAAAGATCCTGTTCATGCAGTGCTAGCATGTTCACAGCAACATCTATTGTGAAGGTGTCTACTCCCAGGACAGGACATCCCTGTGTCCATGTATGAAGTCATGCCAGTACATCTTCTAGCAGATATCAGCTGAGGTCACAAAACACATCAGCATCTAGCCAAACTCGTGGTACAACCAGCACCACTCCTGGCAGAAGCAGCTCTCAATAGAGGGTGCATACACAGGAAGTTGAACCCTCTGTTACACATGCTCTGGACCTGACAGCAGGCCCTGCTGCATTGCTGCACCAGCTGCTGAGGCTGTGCATGCTTATACACACCTGCACACCTGCGCATGCTCACACACACACACACACACACACACACACACACACACACACACACACACACACACACACATGCTGCACCAGCTGCTGAGACTTTGCATGCTTATACACACCTGCACGTGCACGCGCACATGCACACACACACACACACACACACACACACACACACACACACACACACACACACACACACACACACACACACACACACACACACACACACATACACACACACACACACATGCACACACATGCACACACACCACCACCACACTTGCCCCGGCACATCACACATATCCATGGACCTTGACCCTTCCTGACATCAATCATCTTATACCTGCTCTGACACTTCCCCAAAAAGCACCCCTTCTTTCCGTACAAAGCGGCATTCACACTCATATACTTGTATGTAAAGGTCATGTAATATCTCTTACCTGCAAAGCTGATAACCATGTCTTTCCCTTTGTTTATTTTACTTGGACTGCCTGTGTCCGATACACAGTGTGGCCAGCCTCTGCATGGGTAAGCAGAGACTGGTATTTTTGCATGCACTATTTATACTGTACTATATCTGTTTAACTTTTGCATAGTTATGTTGCAATGCTATATGCAGCCTGCTGCCTGTTTGTTAGTGTCATGGCACCATACCTCTCAACTGTTTAGAAAAAGGAATATGGACAAAGCCAAAAGGTCCAAAATAGGGACAAATTTTGAATACTGGTCTTATAAACTTGCAAACTTGTTAGAGTAACAGGTTTTGCAATAATATACATTTTATGAATGATACACAGTTTAAATCTGTAATGACTGTCATTATTTAGTGACTTCAGTTCTCTGTGATTCTCCTGAAAACCACAAAGTTTATGAGGAACAGACCAAAAATATGAGGCAAAAATCTGGAGATTCTGCAAAAATATGGACAGCTGAGCAGTATGCATGGCATACTGTCCTCATCGCCATCTGACTAGATCATCCACTACTGCTGTCTTCTCATCTTTTCTGTCTTCATCTATCTCAGCTTCAGTTGTCTGTTGCCCTGATAACTGCTGGACCTGCAAGAGCCCACTCTTCTGTAACTGCTTCCTTAGTATAACATTGTATAACACTGCACACACACTCTATTTTGGCACTGCTTCTTTAGTATAGAATTGTATAACACTGCACACACATTCAGTATTTTGGCACTGCTCCATTAATATAACATTGTATAACACTGCACACACATTCAGTATTTTGGCACTGCTTCCTTAGTATAGAATTGTATAACACTGCACACACATTCAGTATTTTGGCACTGCTCCATTAATATAACATTGTATAACACTGCACACACATTCAGTATTTTGGCACTGCTTCCTTAGTATAGAATTGTATAACACTGCACACACATTCAGTATTTTGGCACTGCTTCCTTAGTATAGTATTGTATAACACTGCACACACATTCAGTATTTTGGCACTGCTTCTTTAGTATAATATTGTATAACACTGCACACACGTTCAGTATTTTGGCACTGCTTCCTTAGTATAATATTGTATAACACTGCACACACATTCAGTATTTTAGTACTGCTTCCTTAGCATAATGTTGTGTAACACAGCACACACATTCAGTGTTTTGGCACACATTCCATGTTTATGCTGCAGGACACCAGACATTGAATCCAGACAGAAAAATCATGCCTCCAGCAGACCAAACACACATTATATAATCTTTATGGTTTGTGATTCTGTATGGTTGTACACTGGTCTGTTTGTGTCAATTTCCATGGGTGGCCTGAGCCAGGTTACCATGATGCATCTGGCATCATCAGCAAAATTCCCTGTTTGAAGTCACCACTCACAAACTGCTTGCAAAGGTGACATGTGTGCCACATGTTGGACTCGTGAAAACTGCCTGGGTGGCCTGCACACACATTGTAGATGATACTATAAGCAATAAAGACCACATGGCAGTTGATGGAATAATGCACCCTGATTATGTAATAGATTAGCACCATCAGATATCGCAAGGAATACTGGATTTAAAACTGCCAAAATGTTAAAGCATTACCTCAAGTGTGTGAGATCTTTAACTGGTTGACACTTCTCAATAGTGATTACACTAAAAACTTATATGAAGTTTCTCAAACCAGTTTTAATCATGGATGAAAAAACTTTAGTATTTTGGTAATTTTGGACTTATTTTGACGCAGCGCACAGAAAATCAAGGGAACAGTTTTACCAACCCTTTCCCTGTGAGACTCGTAATTAAAAAAAAGATATTTTGGTATAGTAATAAAGATGGACCTCACTGCAATAAAAGAAAGGTACACCTCTGCCAGCATTATGATAGGTAGTGCTTTCTTTAAATATAAGTTTTGTGCATGAGGGACTGACATATTAGGGCAAACGTACATCCAGAGCAGCACTGAATTTACTGTCAGGGCATAATATTTCCCAAGATACTTAGACAGCATTGAATTAGCTATGCTATAGAGACATGCCTTTAGTGAAATGACTAGGGAAGTGGTGTTCATCACAGGGAATTAGATTCATTAAGCAAACTGCACCTCTGCTAAGTCATATGAGAAAGTTATTATGCTGATTAAAAAAGTCAGAGTACCTCATGAATTATTGAAGTTTTCAAGTAATGTCCATTATATAACAGCAATTGTCGGGGCCTACCTGAAACATTAGCTGGTGTTCTTGTACTGAGACTGTTGCCAACCTTAGCAAACTTGGTATTCTTAATGCATTATGCAGCATTTAAGACCTTATCTATTGCCTGACCTTATATAGTTTGAGTCTGGAAAACCACACCTCAACCTACTGGAATATCTTAACATTCAGCTTAGCAACATACTTATACTTATGGGTGACTTTTACTACCTCTCCATAAACTGGGACACTTATTTGTCAACATAGACACCCTGGAGCAACTGGTTAACTACCCAACTAAAGGTACACATATCCTAGGTCTAGTATTCACAAACATGGGCATGCTGCTCCCTTCTGTGGATTAACTCCTCCCTGGTTAGATCTGACCACAAAGTTGTCTCCTTTAGTATTAAAAGTAACCGAGAACTTGTATCAAACTCTAAACATGTTAAGACTTTGCGAAGACCAATTACCTCAAACTAAGTGACAGCTTATTAAACTTCCAAGGCCCTCCAGTGACAGCTTATTAAACTTCCAAGGCCCTCCAAATCTGGATATCACTGAGGCCTGCTCTGAGATAAACAAAAAAGTATTGTACAACCACATTCATAGCTGCATAGAGGAGACAGTACCTATCTGATTCAAACCTACGATTACTTGCAAAAATAAACCACCACAGTGGACCCTTAGCATAAATAGGCTATTCAACAAAAGGAAAAAATCCCTCCAAAGCCAATAAGGAACAGACAAAACAGTGTAAAAAGACACTCACCAGTTTAAATAAACAAATTACAGTTCTACGGAGGGGGTACAGACAATAACACAGCACTGTTAGAGGTGCACCTGAACTTCCTAAAGGAAGCTACATAGCACCCCTTGTGAGGTAAGCCTGTATGTTTTCTGGCATTTCACTTAGCTGCTCTGCCTGCAGCAGTTACTTACTTGTAAAATAATGCAGACACTGTGCTCTATGAAAGTAGTACAAACCATTTGTTAATAATTGCTGCAGCACAATCTGCAGTCAGCACAGGTATGGTATAGTAATCAAGAGGTGAGGTTTACTAGGGTCAAATGGCTTGAAATGAATGAGCAATTCAGCATTAAAGTTGTACAACATAGTATTTGGAATGCAGGTGCACTGCCTGTTTGAAACTTAGTATATTAGTATTATGCAGGTGTCAGGTATGTGTGTACTGTTGTATTAGGGCATGTTCAGGTTTTGATGTAACAAGTAAAGTAGAGACTGGAAATGTTTTGTTTGTGTGCAAGCATGCATTCATTAAGATATGTATGCAGTGCTGGTTGTGTGTGCAGAGATTTTTCTCTAAGGGAAAGTTTGTAGTAAGAATCATAGGTGCACATAACTATAAGTAGAGTGGGTGACATATCTGCTCTGTGTTAATACTTGTTTCTAGCTGTAGTACCCTTTTGCATGGAATACTCACAGCAACAACTCATTATCACAGATGTGGCAGTGTCAATGATACAGGACAGGATATAGAGAATATTCATGTGTCAGAATTCAATCCCAGGTTAAAGGGCACTTACTGTTGCTGCATGCAGTTTGTTCATGTACAGGTTTTGTGAATTTAGGTATCTGTGATCTGTAAGTGTCAGATACATGCAATAGGAAACCCACGCATATAATCCCAAGCAGCAAATGTCATACTAGATGCAAGGTAACCAATGGGCAACTATCACACAGAAGACACCTGACAGAGCTGTTTGAATGAAATGCATTGTTGGGTGATGTCACATACCAGCTGAGCATACTATGTATACTGTATACATTAATACTGCACTGCTGTGTGGGGGGAATGCTCCAGTGTTGTACGTTATGTCAGAATGGTTAAGCTACAGTGTGTGTATTACAATGTACATGCATATTTTATAGACAGCTAGCATTACACAGATAGAGTAGACCATATAAGCTTGTTTGAAAGAAATTTTGCCATAGTCCTATCCTTGGAGCCATTTATCTTTCCTCACATAGTATAATACATACATCTAAACTTCTTAGTGCAAGAAATCTGGACAAAGCCTAAAATAATGGGGGGACAGATTTTAAATATTGATCTTATAAACCTAGAAAGTTGCTAGAATAGTAGAATTTGTTTGTATGCATTTTCTGAACAATATGAAGTTGGAAACTCAAATGTATGTCATTACTTCAGTCTTGGGTGATTTACCAGAAAACTACAAATTTTGTGAAGAACAGTCCAAAAATATGAGGCAAAAATCTTGACAGTTGAGGGGTATGGATAATGCCTAGCAGATGGAAGCCTAGGACAAGCAAATTCTCCCACAAGGATAATGACATCTTGCTTCAGGCTCTCTGTCTCTAATAGTTGGTAAATATTCAGACAGAAGGCATCTGTCCAAACCTAATGTCGCTATGCCTCATGAAATGCAGTGAATGATATTAATGCTATTGGTGTCCAAGGCAAGGACTAACAACAGGTCAGATGCTGGACTACCAAGGTGATTCATACTGCCAAAGAGCTAGCTTCCCACCTAGCATGGAGGTTTTTGCAATGGCAGGCAGTCCATTAGCCAAACCAATGGAGAAGACCCTTGCTTCTCTGCATGGGAGTGATAGTCATCACTATCCCCTACTGCTGGACCTTGGAGTGAAACTGTAGCTTGCACCTACAATCTCCATTAGAGATACCCCAGTGTATATATGTGGTGTTGGTGGGAACACACACTGCTTAACTGTGCAGTGCACTATAGATCAGTAGTTGTACTTTCTTATATTGTGTAGAATCATAAAAAGAGAGCAGCTCCTGCACAAATAAGTACTAGCTTATTACAATCTACAGCTGCATGCCAGGCTTTTCTTTTCTTCACCGAAAATAAAGTAATGGTGATGGATCTTTTGTAGTGTGGAAATTTTACTTTACGGTCTTTAAAGGTGAAACTCTATCCAGCTCCTCTTCCATGGGTATACTAATGACTAATGATGGAGATCACTCTGATTCAGACAATGATGTTGATGAACATTTGGTATGGGCAGAAGGCATGGCATCTGTGTCAGGACAGGGAATGTGGAATCCAGATTTCCAACTCAGTTAGTGGAAATGACCTCTGTGAACGTGGGTCCCATTCCAGTTACAGAGCTAGAGTCTGTAGGACAGGGTGTCACTTACAGATCTTGCCAGGAAGGAATGTCTCCTCCTGTGCTGTAATCTCCACTGATTGCTCCAAGCTCTACTGGGCAAGAGGAGTAAAGGGATGTTAAGTCAACCAAACTGTCTGCTCAATGACCGCAACACAGCAAATGTGCAGGGCTGTTACAGAGCCATACTTGTCTTTGCAAAGATGGTGCATGCTCTGTAGGATGAGCGAGATGACTTGAAGGACTGCATGTCCCATATGTGTGACATTATATTCAGTTGTGTTGCCAGCTTGGAATAATAACATCTTTCTGTACTTAGAGAACAAATGTCACGCATGTGTCATATAGCTACTCAACTTCTGAATCAAGTGCTGAAGGCCATCATAGATGAAGGAAGTGGTGATCAGTCATGCAAAGCACCACCACTTCCACACCAAGATGTAGTGTGTAAATGTGTAGAGTAAGAAATGGACATAAATGAGGGCATGGCATTCATTCTAGAGATATGACCAGTGATAGCCATCCCTCACATTCATGCAGCATGCCTACAACTAGGCAAGACTTGTTAGTGTATGTGGCTAATCAAGAAGTGGAGGGCCCAATGGACAGGGCCATGCATGGAATGTATGCATTTTTCCTATGGGTGACTTAAACATGTCCAGATGAACTCCCACTTAGGGCTGCATCATCTGCTGAAGATGTGTCCTTGCATATACATGGAAACACCTCCAGTATCAAGCTGCACATGTATGATGAGTGCCCACTCCCACAGTATTTTACCATGGGGCCCAAACTAACCTACTCTTACACACACACACACACACACACACACACACACACACACACACACACACACACACACACACACACACACACATACACACACACAGCACAACATTCCTGACAGTTAAAACCACACCAAGCATTTGTTTGTGGAAGATACTGCAGACTGTGTCCCCCAAACCTATGAAAATGATGACAGCTGAGCCCTATCCTCTGTACTTTGAAATTCGGGTACCCTATGTCTAATGTATAGTGCATCAGTTTTATGCATGGGAAAGTGCATCCCAGTTATAGGTTTATATGCATCGTATTTACTATTGTGTGTATATGTTTTAATTTCTCCCATAGGTATCAGCTGGGAACTATCCATAGTTCACTATACAGTGTATTGCACCCACCTTTATCTGGCAAGGCCCTTCTCACTAAAGGCTACTCACCTGCCTCCTCATCTTACCTTTCCTCCACTGCCTGGAATAATGGGACATGGACATCCTGCATGTTCTGTAACCATTTCCTCAATATTATGTTAGGTAATGTTGCACATACTTGGAATATCGTGATATATGTTTTAGAGTCATACCATAGGGCACTACCAGAGACATCCAAGAGTTGAAAGCATGGCCTTTACATCCCAAACATGTTTTGGGGATGTCCTGGGTTTGTGACATGGCATAATTGTATCCACTGTCTGTTACAATGTGTAAATTTCTGATTGGGGCAGATACTGTATCATCAATAATATGCCAATATGGATAATCAGCCCCTTAAAAAACATTTATAAAGATCACATATGTACCATACATGGGAGACATGGCTATTTCCAGTGTGATACACAGACACATTACAGATTATATATTATACATTACAGATCACCTGACAGTTGATGGAGTGCTAACATTTATGGTTAACTAACCTTCTTCCCAGCTCACCGTGTGAGGACTTTATTTCAATGTAGGTATAGTCTATCACCCGCAGTTTGGCTCTCTCCTCTGTAGTAGTAAGAGGAAATCACAAATATTCCTTGACATGCTATAGCATGACATCAAAGAAAAGGTGGAGTATCCTTCAAGCAGATACCTGGGATGACCCCAATGTGTTACTGTAAGGTCTCTGTAGTATTCTCAAAGCTATACATAACTTAGTATCAACTGGAACAGATATTTCCTTGGCCCTACAGATGAGAGGCACATCTTTATCTCCTCCTGTGTGTTGACTATATGGACAAGGGCATGAAATGTAAACCATAGCTGGATAATACTGCACCTTCAAGCATGATGACACACTGCATGGTAACTACCAGAGGCAAGAAGAGCTTTTTGCATTTACACATTTGTTAATATTGTGGCTACTGCTAACATTGTTCCAGTATTCCTGTTCTGTAACTCTGGTATTTTAGGATTATCAATTCCTTTCAAGCTGTGACACTGCCAGCCCAGCTATCTGGAATTTTGTAAATAACCATATGTCATTTGTGAATATCAACATGATTGGTATGCTTGTCTTACAAATGTAACAGAACTATGTGTTACATGTATATTAAACTACTGGTGCAGAAGTTTGTGTTGAACAGGGTTTACAGTACTGAGCTTCAAGAAGTATCCACAGCATACCCTACTGGAACATAGAAAATTAACTTAGAAAACTTCAAGAAAATAAGTTGACATTAATTACTTTACAATGTGCTATAAAAGTTAGTTTCACTGCAGCAAGAAGACAGGACATCTAGAGCTAGACGTTTTTTGTATTGTCTTGGAGAGAAGTACTTACTATGTTTAAAATGTAAAGTTTTGTTACTTTACTCTATGACTTCCTAGCAGTTGCACTTCTGAGAGATATGTACTTCTCACACAAAGATGTTAAAATTCTGCTAGTATCTGTTAGCCTGGGAACTGAAAGCAGGTGACAATGAATAATGTAATACAAACTGACCCAGCAGTAATGTTTGATAGTAATTTAAGAACTCTCTCAGAGAGAGAAAGTGTGCATTTTTTATCTTGACTTGGACCTAGAAACATCCATTCAGCACTTCTGCCTGGGTCTTGCTCTGTAAGTAAGTTATTTAGGACATAGTATCTCTTAGATATAGATTGGAATATAGTAAAGATTAGTTTAGATGTTTTCTGTATTTATTTGAGACTATCCTGCAATGCTGTTTTAAAATATTTCCTATGATTCTGAACTCTGAAGTAAATGTGTTGATTGAGTATTGTCTTGTTCTTTTATTATTATTAAATATATTTAAACCTATCTTTGTGGCTGATACTTGCAAGACATATTTAAGCTCTTAGAGTACTTGCATATGTATTTGGTGACACTGTACAGGCCACTCCTAAATACCCTTGATCTTGGTCACACTTAGCATTTGGATAATTGTTACATTGCACAGTAGGATTGGTCACCCTTTGCAAGGGCCTTAAGTAGCTGATAAAAAGGGGTTGGTGGCAGTGATAACTACCTTATAGTCTAGGCAAAATGGGGCATAGCTAGTAAACCTGTGCCAGCCTTCACCAGGAGTGTCTGTGTGTTTGTATATAAATTAAATCTCAAAGTGTGTATGTGTCAGCTATCTGGGCAGGGACAAGAAGCACTGGTTGGGCAGAAAGGGTGCTGGAAGTCTTGGCTTGACCTCTCAGCTGAGATCTTAACCCTATAGCTATAGCAGTGGGGAGACTTACTGGGGATCTGGAGAAAGAGGAGAAACCAACCCCCAGACTGACTGTGATCTCTGTGTGCTCTTAAGGGAAACTGTATTTTACTGTGTGTGTACTTGTCATCCTCCCATTGTGTACATCCCTCTCTGTTGTCAGTGGTGAGGATTGAGGCTCCCTGATTACTGGGGCAGTGCAGGGGTGTCACATATTAAGTGGTGGACAGTGGTGGGATATCCACATCACAGATTAATTGGTTGACAGTGGTGAGTTAGCCACATCACATATTAATTGGCTTGTAGTGGTGTGTATATTGAATTCCTGTAGCCTGTGTACAGCGGTCACAGATGGTGTTTGTACTCTCAATCAGCCACACAGTGAACATCCAGAGTTCATATCACAATTGTTTTATTTTTTTGTTAGCATAGTTAGGGAGAGCAGTCAAGAATGTTAGGAGAGAGGTATGGCAAGCTGACAAGGGGCCCATTTGCTGAAATGTGCCAGACTAAAGTACTGGTGCATGCCAACCTGATTAAGGCAGACATGATTGCAGCTTTAGTCACAGCTGCATCTCAAAATAGCAACTAAGAGGACAATCAGATTGGCCTTGGAGGTGTACAACTCTCTGAAAATGGGCAGTTCAACCTTTCTGCAGAGGACTTAAAAATCCATCTTCAGTTACAGAGATTTGAGCTGGAAACCAAGCATTTGGAAACAGAGGCAGCAGAGAGACTGAGATGTCTAGAGAGTGAGGAAAATGAGAGACCGGAATGTCTGAAGGCTGAGGAAAATGAGAATGTGCAATGCCTGGAAGCTGAGGAGAATGAGAGGCAGAAGCAACATAAAAAGGAGATGCTTAGTCATTGCCAGAGTCATGGAAGTAATGGGGAAGGAAGTAACTGAACCACAGAAGCAACAAAGGCCAGTAAATTTCTTCCACAATTTACAGAAGGGAGATAATTTTGATAGTTTCATTCATATGTCTGAGAGGGTATGCAAACAGTATAATGTTGCCCAAGGGATCTGGGCATGGTTACTGATTCTCTTACTTCATGGTAAGGCTGTAACTGTAATTTTTAAACTGTCTGATACTGATTGTTTAAATTATAATGCTGTAAAAAGCTGTCTTTTAGAATGTTTTAAGTTAACACCTGAAGCTTATAGAAAAAGTTTCAAGAGCATAGACCCAAGGCAGATGAAAGTGTGTTTGAATATGTTGCTGATCTAAACACTTATTTTCATAGGTGGGTGAGTGGCTTTTAGGTCAACACTTTTGAAGGGCTGGTAGACATTTTGGTGAGGGAACAAGCACTTAGCACTTTGCCTGAGGACATGAGGATCTGGTTAGCTGATAGAGAATGCACTACTGCAGATGGGTTGGGAAAGAAGGGAGACGTATACCTTGCAAGCAGAGCATCACTGCACAGGAAACAGACACCCAGTGCTGCTAATGAGTCTAAGGGGAAACCATGGTGGGCAGCCAAGACTGCACCAACAGAGTCCACCAGTAGCAGGGGAAGCCACTAGTCCAGATACACATCCAGGACCAAGGGGTAAATGTTCTAAATGCAACCAGTGGGGCCATGTAGCATATAGATGTCTACAGAGGCAAGGTGTGGAACAAAAGGTGGGAGAGCCAGTAAGTGGGAATGACAAAATGCCAACAGAAGGTTGTCTCGAGACAACAAGGTACCAAACTACCACAAGAGGTTATATCCTATCTTAGTGAATGGGAAATAGGCCATTGCTAAGAGAGACACAGCCTCTGACCTAACCATTGTGAAGCCTGCAAAGGTTACAGAGCAGTACTACTTGCTTGGGCAGTCTACTCCAGTCAGAGCTTTAGGAGGGACCCTATTCTGGATACCTTTGGCTAGGGTTCACCTTTACTGGGAGGGCAGAAAAGGAAACCAGCAAGTAGGTGTGCTTGAGGATATCCCTTGAGATGTCCTGATATGGAATGATTTTGTTAAGGCAGCACCATGTGTGCATGCAGTTACATGCCGTCAGGCTTGGAGACAAGCATGTGGGTCTGGTAGCCTAGGGAAAACCCAGACAGACCATACACTTGCAGCCAGGACTGGTGAGGTGGTTACTTCAGAGAGGGAGATACCCTATAGCAGTGAGACTGAAGGTGAGTCACAGCTGCTTGTGGGTACTGATGTTCCCTTGGACAGAGTGACTGCAAGGGCAGCAGTGAGTAGTAGTAGTACCCAGGCTGACAGCGAGGCACCACTGTTAGGATGCCAGACTTTCTGCTGAAGGGGGAGCTGGGAAGTGTTACAAAGAGAGAGTTGAGACAGGCTCAGCTCTCAGACCCAAGATTACAAGACCTGAGGGAGGTAGCTCGTGAGTGACCTGATTCTCAAAGGAAGGGGGAATCTGTATACTGAAACAAAAGGTTACTGTATAGAGGGTGGACCCCGAGAGAGGGCTAGAGGTTGAGAAAATACAGCAGTTGGTAATGCCCAGAGCCTACCATCTGGCTCATCTAGCCATAGCCCATTATATTCCCTTTGCAGGTCATATGGGCATAAAGTGTACAAAGAGACGTATTATGCAGAACTTCTATTGGCCTGGGATTTCCAGAGATGCAACAGGGTACTGCAAGACCTGTGAACAGTGCCAAAAGGTAGCAAGGCAGGAGACAATGTGAAAGCTCCTTTGATGCCTTTGCCTGTGATTGAGGAGCCATTTCAGATGGTAGCTATGGATATTGTGGGGTGTCTGAGTACCCCAAGTTCCACAGGGAAAAAGTATGTCCTAGTGGTAATAGATTATGCTATCAGATACCCTAAGGCAGTGGCTCTGTCCACCACTGAGGCAGAAAAGGTGGCAAATGTTTTGTTCGATATTTTCAGCAGGGTTGGTTTCCCAAATGAAATACTGACTGACAGAGGTGCCAGTTTCATGTCAGACCTGCTGGCCTGTCTGTGGAAGTACTGTGGGCTGAAACATTTAAGACCACCCCTACCATCCCCAGACTAATGGTCTTGGTGAGAGGTTAAACTCTACACTCAAGACAATGCTATGGGCATTTGCAGATCAGTTTAAGAGGGAGTGGGAAAAATATTTGCCCCATCTGTTGTTTGCTGACAGATAGGTGCCCCAGGAATCCACAGGTTTTTCACCCTTTGAGTTGCTGTATGGGCATAGGGTGAGGGGGCCTCTAGATTTCATTTGAGATGAGTAGGAGGGTGAGTGTGAACTCCACAAGGAGCCTGTTATGGCATATATCCTAAACCTCAGGACAAGGCTCAGGGAACTCATGGGCATGGCCCAAGAGAACCTGGCAGAAGCCCAACAGCAGAAAAAGATCTGGTATGACAGGAATGCTTGAGCTACAGAGTATGCTATAGGGCAGCAGGTAATGGTTCTCATTCCTTTCTGACACAACAAGCTGCAGGCAGCCTGGGAGGGACACCACAAAGTAGTAAGGAAGGTCAGTGATGTTAACTACATGGTAGAACTGCTAGGTAGGAAGTAGGGGTACAAATTGTGCCATGTAAACATAATGAAACCTTATCATGGTAGGGAAGCCCTTGTGCTGAGAATTTACAGTGGATGGCAGGAGGAGTCTGAGGGGGGAATCTGGTGACTGATCTCCTCATTGAGGCTCAAACTGACACCTCCGTGCTTGCTTTAATTCTTTACAATCTTGGTGACCATGATGTGATGTTTGTTCATCTGTTCTTACTTGTTACAAATGGAAAATACAGTAAAATTGATAAATGCAATCTACAATGGTGGTAGTAGGCCCGCTTGGGAAATAAAATTACATATCTTGCATATATAATTAGAGCGCATGTTTTGTAACTAAAAGCTCATTCACTAAACCCAGTATATCAAACAACAGAACCAATCCATCCACAGCTCTATTTCCCATTTTTTACAGATGGGATTGGGGTGTCACTTCAACAATCTTCTAGAGAATCAGTTCACATTGCTGGTGACTAGCCTTGCATGGCTGTTCTTCCATACCACACGCACATGCACAAACACACACACACACACACACACACACACACACACACACACACACACACACACACACACACATGCGCACACAAACATGCATACACATGAACACATATGCACATCTATGCCTAACATAGAGTATCCAATCCACCCACTGTGTATATTTGGAATGTAGGAGGAAACCAGAGCACCTACAGTAAATGCATGCAAACACAGGGAAGACATGCAGACTCCACACAGGAGGTTCCCTAGCTGAGAATCCGACCAGAGAACCTCTTCATGTAAGACAACAATGCTATCAAGTGTGCCACTATATACAGTAGATATATCTACATTTATCTCTCTCTCTCTATGTATACATATATATCTATAGATATATAGATATATGTTTCTGTCTGTGAGTTTCGTTCAGATTCAGAAACATTTTCTACTATGCAGTCAGCAACTGAGCATTATTAGAAGCCATACACAAGATATGTCCTCTTCATCAATGCACACAGCATGAGTTGGAGAGACCAAGCAACATAGTTGCCTGTATGGTATGGTAATGGCAGTATAACAGCATGTTAATCAGCAACATTATTAAAATCAGGGACCTGTAGATGCAAGTAAGGGTAAACTATATGACAGAGTGACTTAGAAACTTATGCATATTCTATGACTAAAGGTGATAGCTTGTGTGACTCCTCTGCATTGGCCCAGTAATCAAGGAACCTCAATCTTCACTATGGCAACAGTGAGGGACTTACACACTGGGAGGATGATAAGTACACACACAGTAAAGTACAATTTCCCATAAGAGCACAAGGAGATCACAGACAGTCCGGGGGCTGGTTTTTACCTCTTTCTCCAGATCTGCAATAAGACTCTTCACTGGCCCAGCTATAGGGTTAAGATCTCAGCTGATCGGTCAAGCCAAGACCTCCAGCACCCTCTCTGTCCAACCAGTGCTTCATGTCCCTGCCCAAGTTAATAACACACACACACTTTGAGATTTGATTTATATACAAACACACAGACACTCCTGGGGAAGGGTGGCACAGGTTTACTAGCTATTCCTCTTCTGCACAGACTATAAGGTATTTATCACTGTCACCAACACCTCTTTATTAGCTGCTTAAGGCCCTTACAAAGGGTGATCAATCCTACTGTGTAATGTTACTATTTTCCAAATGGTAAGTGTGACCAAGAGCAAGGCTATTTAGGAGTGGCCTTTTCAGTGCCACCAAATATATATGCAAGTACTCTCAGAACTTAAATATGTCTCACAAATATCAGCCACAAAGATAGTTTTAAATATATTTAATAATAAATAATAAAAGAACAAGACAATACTCAAAGACAGTAACTGCAGAATTCAGAATCACAGGAAATATTTTAAAACAACATTGCAGGACAGTCTCAAATAAATGCAGAAAACATCTAAACAAATCTCTACTATATTCCTATCTATATCTAAGAGATACTCTGCCATAAATAACTTACTTACAGAGAAAGACACAGGCAGAAGTGGTGAATGGGTGTTTCTAGGTCCAAGATAAGATAGAAAATGCACACAGTCTCTCTCTCAATCTATGTGAGCTAATATTTTTTTTAAACTTGCTCTTACACCTCAGTTTTTCCTCACCCTGTTTCTGTATTTTTATTACAGCAGATATCATCTGCTGTATCTTAATATGTTTGATTTATTAAGTATAAAGTGAATGAAAGTTATACTTTATTTTATTTCATGAGCTCAGTATCACCTCAACTATCTTGCAATTTTGACTTAACTATAGAATGTTAATAAAGCAGTGAAAAATTCAATCTAGTTCAGTTAGGCTGTGTATTGTCACAGTCAACAGTAACAGATCTTAGCATGCTGGAAGAACTATCCTTATAGACAACATATTGGCACAAAGGACTCATCTTTGAAAAAGTGACATTTTAATTTGAAGGTAAATAAGAATAGATAAAAGTGCAGAAACTCAAACAATTACTTGCACTTCATAGGTACTGTTGCTAAACATCCACACCAGTGAACACGACATATTTGCATATAAACCAAATACAGTATTATGACTTCAAAATTTGTCTTGTCTTGTATTTCTTCTTTATCACAAATAACACTAACGACCCCTCAACATATCCTGCAACTGTAAACTTCAAGCTCTGTGAAGTACAACAGGGCTACATCCTATCTGTGCAGCACTCATGGCTTTTCCAAAGCATCTTTTGCTAATGTATTCAAGATGCAAATGCCAGTTCAGTTTCCCTAATTTGTGACAAATAAGCCCTTACAATGTATCAGTTTTCCTTAAATCAGTGACAAACTAACTCTTATAATTTAGTCTGCCAAAGTTGTTATTATATAATTAACAAGAGGAACCTGAAATTTACTTAGCTGGTGGTCTTACCATCACAGTTTTTAGGCTTATGCTTCAGGTTATACCACATTGCAAGATGCATAATTGCAGGGATTTCATTGGACAAAATGTTGATGTTCTTTATACTATTCACTGTTGCAGTCCAGATTTTTATGATATCTCAGTAGCAGGTTGCTCGACTTGTTGGCCTAACTTCTGGAGTCCAGAAAGGCATTGGATTATGCCATCCTCAGATCTTACTTGCTACACAGTTCACTATTTCTGAATGTTACCAGCATTATCATTTCACTGAATGACCTGCTTCCAGAAATCAGATGAGTATCACAGAGGAGATATTCCTGTCTATTTTTGTAGGGTGTTTTGATATATAGGAAAGTGAATCAGATTCTGAATCTTAGCTAAAGCTTAATAACTGTGCTGTGTGAAGAAAGCAGATCCGTCATAAAGATGTTCACTTCCTTTGTTTGTTCTTGCCCAGCACAGAGCATAACATGAACTTGTTTCTCTACTGTGGTTTTACTCTGTGGATAAATAAGAGTAATCAATCTTCTTCTGAGTACACAGTGAATAAAAAGGGTGTGTGCCTTATTCTAAGATACTATATCATCATCTAAGGACTCTAGCAACCTCCTGCCTGAGAAGAAATATCCCAGAAAAAGGCTTGGGGAGAAACACCTTTTATTTTTCCATCAGGACAGGATGTCCCTTCATTTCAGTCTTTTTTTTATTGCCTAAGGTGGGCATAGATGTATCTCCTCAGTCAATCCATTCACCTAACAGTATTCTTTCATAACCCTCAAAACAAAGGTGGAAAAAAAAGCTTCAGTCCCTTAATCTGCATGGAAAGCATTGATTTTAATTGCCAAGATTAAAAAAATTAAAAAACACAGATTTGCAATTTTCTCTTTGGCAAAAGGACAAGAAAGAAAAGAAATTCAAACAAACTCTTGCCAAATGTCTTGCTCTTTACATTTCTTAGTGTTTCTCAGCTCAAGGTAAATGTGTTCCTGGGCATCTCAGTGCCCATTTCATGACAGGCAGTACACTCACCACAGCCTTGTCCTGGAGGAGAGGAGAGCATGCAGGCTACCCTGGAGTCTGCTTCCTGGACCTCTCTGCATACATTCCCCAGGTAATGCAATCTGGGGGGTCACCTAGACAGCCAGGGCTGAGTTTGTCTCCAAGATTTGCTCACCTACTTATCCCCTGCCAGCTACCCTCCACTTTCCTGCTTTGGCGACCTTCCCAAAAGTCAAGACTGCAACAGTGAATAGATCAACATAATACAATTGTATTAGTAAATTATGATAAGTTTAGATATTCAAATACATTGACTTTTGCAGTCAAGTTTCCATCTCGCTTACCCCCTTTCTTTTTCCCTGCTTTGTACTGTTTGTGGTGGCTTCTCGCCTATACAGTCATTAGCTTCCCTGTCACTTCCCTACAGGCTCTTCTCCCTCTTTTACCTTACTATAATAAACATAGAAGACAATTGAAGAAATTTGAAATGGACCTATGAGAAAGATGGATGTTCCCATGGTCCAGTAGGATTTTGGCACCAGAATCATCTGTCCTGATGTTGGACATGGCAAGAAAAATCTGAACTGAATGATGTCCCTGTAATTCCACTAATCCCCTGATGTAGCAGTCAGTGGGAGAGAGTAGGCCAGTGTCTAGGGTGTAATGTAAAGGTTAAGCCAACCAGTCAGCATCCTGCCCCTGGCAGAATACCCAAAGTTAGGACTATGGCAGTGAATATACTTGAACATCTACGTTTATGGTTGGTTCTGAATGCCATTGCAATTTTCCTGGGACTGAATCAGTAGCTTAGTCTCTCCTGTGCATGCAGCAGCAACAATCGTGTGGCTTACCTGCACAAAGGCTGGTCCCTGGTCTTTTAATTTAGTTTAAACCTCTACATTATTAAGGTATTATAGAAGTGTGCCACTCTCTTCTAAAAAAATATATATTTTACATAAGTTTCTCTGGTGTACTTTGCAAATGGGGCATTGACCCTTATATAAAAGCGATTAAAAAACTCAGTTCCATGGTGCACACTTTTACTCCTCTTAACCATTTTTTTTCAAATAAAGCATTACAGGAGTGTGCTAATTTCACTTTCCCCATCAAGAAAAAGAGAAAGAGCATGGAACAGCTTCAAGCATTAGTCAGGTATACTCTTCCATGCCCTCCCCCTAAAAATGAAGAAATGGAACCGTTTCAATTCAGCTTAACCTTCCATGGTGTACTTTTTCAACCAGACTCCAAATGCCTTTACAACATCTATAAATTTTTATAACAAAGTAAAGCTAATTTAACAATAATTTATACGTTGTTCTGTTTAGGTTCCATGCTGTATTTCCCAAATGAATATACCTTTTTAGACAGGGCCTTTTCCTCTGCACATGCACCCTATTACCTCACGTTCCTTTGAGGCTAGATTCAAACATCATGTTTGAACTTACTAGTAAAATTTCATTGGATGGTTGCTTGTCGGGCACTCAGTATGTTCCTCTGCAATATTTTATGTTTATTGCTATGGCTACCTTCTTCTACTCTTTTTTCCCAAAGACAACTCAGTAAAAGCTGTACACTGCTAGTTATAAACAACTTTGGCAGACAAGCCTTCAGCTTTACTTCTATCACACAGAAGCCAGTTAACAATACTTGTAGTTCATAAGCTTCACTTATATATAATCCTGCTGCTTTGGCAGACAAGCCTTTAGCTTTACTTCTATCACACAGAAGCCAGTTAACAATACTTGTAGTTCATAAGCTTCAATTATATATAATCCTGCTGCTTTGGCAGACAAGCCTTCAGATTTACTTCTATCACACAGAGGCCAGTTAACAATACTTGTAGTTCATAAGCTTCACTTATATATAATCCTGCTGCTTTGGCAGACAAGCCTTCAGCTTTACTTCTATCACACAGAAGCCAGTTAACAATACTTGTAGTTCATAAGCTTCACTTATATATAATATTGCTGCTTATTCTCCTGTTCTTGAATATTAAATGTGCTGCTGTTCATTTCTCTCAGGTGTGACTGTGCTGTTTGCTGTATTTTACCTAACTGGCTCTTGTCTGCAGGCTGCTATGGATTGTTACTCAGCATGTACCTAGTTTATCATTCATTGCTATCTCACTCACTAGTGAGTTGTATTTTTCATTCAGCAGATCTGCAGTGGTGGTGCTGCGGTAGCATTGTCGCCTCACAGTAAGACACTGTCCAGTTCAATTCTTAGCTAGAGCATCTTCTGCATGGAGACATGTGTTAATGGGTGTACCTTTATTGAAGGTTGTGCATCAGGGCTGGTGACTCGGCATGTGAAAATCAACCGCCAATCATTAGTGGACCGGAGTTCTGCTGTGGCAACCCCTAACCGGGAAAAGCCACAAGACACAGGATAGGGAGAGGGGCTGTCCAATGATCCCTCATCCTCCCATTAGGTGCACTGACATGTAACTACTTATATCTCATTAAGTTACTTTTTATTTCAAATGCACAATGTCTTTCACCGGTTTTACATAGTTTATTATTATGGTGGGAGGTTGGTATGATGGTTGAGGTGTTTACCTTTTAGGCACAAATTGCAGGGTTTGATTCTCACATGGGGTAATTGGCTTGGCTTAAAATTACCCACATAGGGCAGTAAGCCTAGTACTGTTCTATGAATCTGTGAATCTTGCTCTTCCAAAACATTTTTACTTGTGCTTCTTTCAATCTACTCCATATACAGCACCCTGAGCATATGCCTCCTTGTACATAAAATAAAAGGTGTAAAACTGCCCCCACCAACCTCAGCAGTATATACAACAGATTTTGGGACATGGTTTTATACACATAAACCTGACATTATTGGTATCACTGTTTTTCAATTTAAATCAATGACCATAATCTCTTGATCTATCCAAGCCATAAATGAAACATATCAAAGTCAAAGGATCTGACCTCACATTGTAGGAGGCGTGTTTTGACTTATCAACAAATATATCATTAGCTCTCTGGCAGAGTCCTCCTAGATGTCTTTGATTAAGGTTCCAACTGTGTAATTCATACGTATATAATAGGTTATGCCATTAACCACTTAATTCACATGTAAAACAATTAAGCCCTAACTACAGCTCAGTTGACTTAGTTAAAGTTGCAAATTGAATGTCTGAAGGACCAGCAGGGAAATATGTACTTAAGTATCTAATACCATTTCATGCATTTGGGAGTTTATGTATCAGTGGTGTCACATAGTGGAGGATAGGTATAGTTCTGGTCTGAACAGGCTTTGTTGGCTTGTGTTGTGCCAAGCAATGAACTCTCTGCTAGGCCAGGGAAACAAGGTGTGTGTCTGCCTGTTATAGCTCACACTTCCTGTGACTTACCCCTCAGCCTAGTTTAGAGAAGAGTAGGACACTCCACAGGCAGTTGAACTGGTCTGAACTCAACTGTCATCACTGCTGGGATGGATGGTCTGGTATATTTTCTCTGGCATGAAAAGAAAACTGGGCAGTAATACTGATGTCTAGACTGAGGATGCACTGCTCCTGCTCCTCGGACTAGTTATGGGTAGTAGGGTTATTGGGCAGAGTTTTGCAGTGGCAAGGAAGTGGGATAATAAAAACTTCAAGTTGAACTAATATAGTTCACCCTTCCTGCCATTTAAGACTCTTGTTTTGTGTAATCTTGCAAGGTGAAATTCCACATTGATTTAGTAGTGGCATCCTGGAGTATTCAGGATGAAATAAGTAATAGGGAAGGAAGTGTGATGTTGTGATGTAGGGGCAACATAGGGACTATAAAAGAGCCATGGGGCCTCCACCTAAGCAGTTCATGTAGCTCTGCTATTTCCTCTCAAAAGCAATGTACTAGAGTCCATTAGACTTTTGGCAGAAGTGTACCGTGAACCAGACAAGAGTTGACAACTGGATGTAATCTCATTTACAACTGTCTTTCCACAGTCAGGGAATAATATTATTAATGTAAGCAGATATCAAATAATTTTTTTCTAGAATGCTCATAAGATTTATAGCAAAGTACAGGCTAGCAAATTACAAAAATTTTCTTTTCTTGTTCATTTCTTAGGCCCAGTTGGGTTTTGCCCCTGTACGGTTAGAGTTGAATAGGTAAGAAAGTTGACCTCTTTAATGTAAATACAAATAGCAGAGATATACCTTGATGATGCAATATTTGTGGACTTTGAAAGAATTCTCCTTGGGCCTACCTCTGGTAAACAGTTAGTGCATTTTAGATCCCATGGAAGTTAACCTAGAAGGCGCAGGTGTTATATAAGGTTACCAGGGATAAAATATTGGATAATACCCTCCCTTCCTTTATGAAAGAACACCTGACAGGGGTGCCCTCTGTTAACTGCCCTCTTCCTACTAGTGATAATCTATTGTGAGGGGAGTTTCTGACAAGTATGAAATAGAATCACTCTGTGTATTTTATGGAGATAACTGCTTCCTGTTAACTTAGAGCTGTACTGTATACAAACTTATGCCTTATTAATTTCTACTACATTTGCTTCTTACTCTCTCTCTCTCTCTCTCTCTCTCTCTCTCTCTGTGTCTCTCTAATGTAAAATTGAATATCTCTTTAATTGACTGCATCTGTACACATAGAAAATGATAGAACTCATTCTGAAATTACTATGAGACAAGTTGCTTCTTTCATAACATATCTAGAGAAAGTTAAGGTTGTCTAGTTTATTTTTCCTAGAAATACTAAAATTGTTATTCATTTCACTATTTTTTTTTGTATTTTGCAACATATCATAGGATAATGGATGGCCTCACATAATCGCTGTAACTTTCTGTGGCCCTGTAGGCATGGGACTATGACATGCCCCAATATAGCAGAGTGACCAGTAATCCACTTATCATTTATGTTGGCAAAATAAGAGTAGCTGCTTGAGTTTAGTTTCCAAGTCCTTTGCCTAAGAGCCATAGACATCAGAATGTCATTTTGCTACACACAACATTACACCATTCATGGGGGCTGGACAAAACAACAGTGCCATCCCTTGTTGATGACCCGGGTATGGCAGGCTTCTGGTCTTTTTGTTTGAAAGCTGGTTTAAGTTGACAGAGTTAATTTATGGCCATTAAGTTCTGCCTTCGTACAGGTATCTTCCAGATAAGCTAAGTGAGAGATCACTGGAAGTACTTATGGATATGGGATGCACTCTTTAAATTATCTTTTTATTTAAGGTTGTTCAGTAAGATGTCCTCATCTTCCTCCTCTGGCTGAACAGACTTCAGGATACCCTTCTTGGTTAATATTCTCCAGTCTATAGTCAGAGCTTTTCACTGGTAAACCACTCTGTTTTCCAGGTGGCTAACAGAAGTCTGAAAGAATGGTGTCCTTTGGATACACTGTTTCAGCAAAGGGATTTACTCCAGCCTTTGCCTTCAATTTTTATACCTATAGCATCTCATTAGACACTTCCCTTATTATCAGGAAAAATGACTTCTCTATCAAAGGTATTAGACAGCTATACATTGTACTGAAAAGGGCTTTCTGGTCTCTGCAACTTGTAGTGCTTATAGGATGACCTCAACTGCTGGTCCACAAATTTTGGAGTTGCACTTTGGTGTATAATTCGGAAGGTGGGATTCAGTTGTGTAAATTACAAGCCTGTATTTATATAAGGGTCAGCATACTTACCTGAAAGTCAAAGTGATGTGAATGAATATAACTCAGCAATTATGTTTAAAAAAATGATTATTAAACAAGTAATGTGAACTAATGGTATGTTAAGGTAATAGTGTAAGTGTCGTTCCTGTATAGTTTTATAGTTTTGTAGGTTAAAATGTTATAATGAGTTGATAGTAGTAATATTTAAAGTATGATATATTTATGTACTAATTCATGTTATACCTACCATTTAGTACTTGGTTTTAAGTTATGGGGGTTCGATTCTAGTGAATTAACTAATTTATATATTTATATAATTAAATAAATTAACTGATTGATTGATTGTTCATGACTTAATATAAGGATACTATATAAGTACCTTGTATATTTAAACACATGTTTTGTCTTCTGAAGAAGTTAGCGTTACGTGTCGCAACGAAAAGTGTATGTGGATTTATCGCACTTTAAGAGAGGATTATAATAAAGTGTTCGTGGAATTGAGACTCTTGGGTCACTGGTTCGTTTTTTGGTGGTTTGTCTTCTTTGGATTTGTGATTAGAAATTTTTATTCTTGGTAATGAAAAAAAATGATTGCATTCTCATAGTGCATACCTATTTGATGCATTTTACAAGCCAATATTATTTTATAATACAGCAGACTGTTTTATCTTAGCTGAGAGGATGACTGAATACTATTGCATGAATAACATCTAAAGAATAATAAACCCACCCTGAAACATAGCTGTGACTGCCTGTTCTCAGAGGCATTTAAATATCTTTAAATATCATTCTGGTATTTATTCCACATCATCTTCACTTTTAATGTAGCCCCAAAGTGACATACATGACAAGTATATAATGTAGCGACAATTGATTCTAAACATTGTGAAGTACATAAGCCAAAAGCACACTGGCCTTTCTTTGAGACAGGATAAGTCAGGCAGTGATACAAGATAAAAAGAACTTCTATACTCAGCTTCAGCAATCTTCACCACACCAACCACATAAATTTTGGTCCTCTATCAATAAACTATTATCCCCTGATAAAGTTGCCACACCAAACCCATCTGGCTCTAACCCCAACTGCCCCTTACAAACAGCTAATGCCTTTAACACTTTCTTCACTTCAGCCATACTAAAGCTAGCTAATCAACAAAACCCAGATACCTCCAAACTATTTACACCTAGCTCTATCCCCCCCCCCACTTCACCTTAAACCCATACCCACTTCTCATATACTGTCCTTACTTCATAAACTAAAACCTACAACCCCCTCTGCTGACCGATTACCAGCAGAATACCTCCAACTAGGTGCAAAAGCCTTAGCATACCCCATGTCTATACTTATTAACAGGACAATAAAAGAAAGTACAATTCCATCAGTCTGGAAAATCTCTTATATTATCCCTCTTTTTAAAGGAGGTGACTCTACTGAGTATTCTAACTACCGCCCCATAGCATTACTATCTCCACTTGCAAAAATTATGGAGAAGTGTATCCACAAACAGTTACTAAATCACCTACAAGACCATAAACTCCTGGCTAATTGCCAACATGGGTTTCGACCATACCATAGTACTAGCACAGCCTTACTATCCTTCATCGACTCAATTAACAAAACCAACAATAATACTCCTTCTTGGCATTCTTCGTAGACCTGTCCAAAGCCTTTGACATGGTCAATCACCAGCTTCTTCTCCATCGTTTAAAATCTTTCTCTCTAGATAATCCTGCCTTAAGCTGGTTCACATCTTACCTAGACAACCGCAAAACAAGCAGTTCTATGGGACAACCAACTCTCTGATCTTCTCCCCACCACTATAGGAGTCCCTCAGGGCTCTATTTTAGGTCCTCTTTTGTTTTCCATTTTCATTAATGAACTTCATCTAGCTACTCCCCAAACAACTTGCATTCAATATGCAGATGACACTACCATCATTTGCTCAGCCTCAACGCAGTCAGAACTTCACTCTCTCACAAAAACCTTCTCAACTATAGAACAATGGTTCTCTAATCATTGTCTTCTCCTTAACCCCAAGAAAACCAAACTCTTGCTCTTTTCACCCACCCACTTGTCTACCTCTATCCATTTCACACTAATATCTGATAATGGGACCATTATCTCTCCTGACCAAACAACAAAACTCTTGGGTATTACTATTGACAATCAATTAAAATTTGACAATCATATTAATCTTACAATAAAATCTACCAACAGAAAACTAGGTTCTCTCTACAGAATCAAATCTTTTCTTACTCCTGAAGCCAAAACTACAATAGCTAGAACCCACTTAATCTCAACCCTTTTATGTGCTTCCTCCATATACACAAATCTTTCTAAACATAATCTTAGCAAACTTACTACATCATATAATAATATTGCCAGATTTGCAACTGCCTCTCCATATAGAACTCATCATTGTTTAAATCTCAAGAAGCTTGGGTGGCTGGAACTACCACACCTCATACAATACTATCAACTCATTATTGCCCATAATGCCCTACATCACCCTGACAACACCCCAATACTCTCCACCCTCATAACGCCCTATAACAATCAGAGGTACCTATGCTCCACCAACAAAATACTAGTCCAAACATCCCGATCCAAAAATTCAGCAGGTGACTCCACATTTTCCAACTCAGTTGGCAAAATATGGAACAAGTTACCACAAGACCTTACATCCCTAACTTTACTCTCCCTATTTCAAACTAAACTAAAATTCTTCCTAAATAACCATTGGCTATGTTCTTGTCATAACCCTGGTTAGCTCTCTTTTTTTTCCATCTTTGTCTGATTCCTTAACAACCTTTCTCTTTCTTCTTTTCTACATACTCTAACAGAGTATTTAATTTTTCTTCATCTTTTCTTTTTTTACCATCCTAGATTTAGATTCTACTCAAAAGTTTATACAACCTGTTTCAAGGTTTATTGCATATGTTTTTTTTTGTTTTCCTATTCTTTTTTTTTCAAAACAGGTTTATTGTTTTAACATATAAGAGAAATATCATAACAATTTTATACAAGTAATTAAAAATAGGTATTATTATAATATTCAACAAAACAACTAAAGTATTTACAAAGACATCCACTACAATCAGATCAATTAATTAAACTAAAATACCATGCTATTGAAATTAAAATATTTTTAACAAATTTTGTAAATTATCCCATACAATAAAATAAGATGTTTTTCTATTTGTTCTAGTCCTAATTGTGTTTATTTCCATATGGCACACTATATTCATAACATTTTTAAATTCATTGAACGAAGGAGGTGTATCTGAAATCCAATTTCTAGTTATTATTTTCCTAGCCACTGCTAGAATAGACCATAACAAGGGAAGCTTAACCTTTTTAACACTTTGAGGTACAGGTGTGTTGAATAATATAAGAGATTTAGAAATAATGAAATTATCTGAAAAAGAGCATGCAAAAATTCATTAATTGACTTCCAGTATTCTTTCAATTTTATACAGTCATAAAACATATGAGCCCAGTCAGCATTAATTTCTACATTACATCTCTTACATAGATTATCTTTATTATTTATTTTATTCATCATCAAAGGTGTATAAAAAGATCTATGTAAAAATTTCCATGTATAAAGTCTCCAGACAATGGAAGATGTAGTTCTATAAGCAGATTCCAATATATATTGTTTATCTTGTTGATTTGGTGGGTCCCCATTAATATAAGTGAAATAATTCCAGTATGAATCTACACTGTAAAAAGTTTCTTGTCTGATAACTTTATGTATGTATGAAAGTTTACCTTTATCAGAAACTTTATGTTGTAAATTTAATATCAAGTAATCAATCAGTGTTGGAATAGATTCTTTAACAGTTATAGACATTAAATCTATTTTATTAATGAGATGTTGTCTAAAGGTCTGAACCTCTAACCATCAAGTTTCTCTTAGATCAAATTCTTGTTTTAAGAAATCTAGATTTTTAACTTTATTATCAGATATCAACTGATACCAGTACTTTAGATCATTATCTATAGCTAAATGAGTTCCTTCAGAAGTAGATGACAAAAGCATACCCTGAGTATACATTATAGGAAATACAATAAAATTCCATTCCCTATACTTAGGGTGCATGAATATAAAGTTACGATAACTAATAATAATATTTAATGGGTAACAAACCATATGTTTAGGTGTAATAGGTGAAGTACAAAATTCCTTTAGTAACCATAACATGGAGTTATTTACAATCATATTTTTATGTGTTAAGGAGATTTTCATGAAGTGTATACTAATTATCTCCCAATAATCTTTCCATTTTGTGACATATGACTGATCTATTAATAAAGTAATAACTTTTACAATAGAAGAGATAGTATATAAATTAAAGTCTGGAAAAGAAATACCCCTTGAGACCAGCTATTAGTATGTTTCTTTAATGCAATCCTAGGTCTATTAGGTGCCCATAAGAAATTTAACATTAGTGTGTTCAGTTTCTTGATAATTATTTTGTAGGTGGAAGTAATATTGATTGTATTAAGTATAAAATCTTGGGGAATATTATCATTTTAATAATTGTAAGTCTCTCCTCCATAGTAAAAACATATTTTTCCAGGTATTAAAAGATTTTGTATATCAAGAAACAGGTATTATAATTATTATATATAATAGATCTAATATCTTTAGATAGTATTATACCTAAATAAGTTATCTGACCTGAATTGGGTACATATGTAGTAAAATCACTAATGAGAATATGTTTTGTCGTATATATAGGTAGTATTTTAGTTTTTTCTTCAATGAATATTAAACCAGAAATACTTTTAAAATTCATCATGTTATCAAATAGAGACTGTATAGAAGAATTAGATCCTGCTGATGTAATTAGAACATCATCTCCAACAAGTTGAATTTTGGATGTTGTATTTTCATCTATTTCAAAACCCTCTATGTCAGTACTGTTTCTGATCAAATTAGCCCAAGGCTCCATTACTAAAGTGAATAATAGTGGAGAAAGTGGACATCCTTGTTTTGTACCTTTAAGAATGGGTATTTTTTGTGAAACATATGTTCCTACCTTAATATAAGCCAACGTTCCTTTGTATAAATGTTCAATTAGATTTACAAATGCATCCGAGAAGTTTGTGCACTTCATTAAGGTAAACAGATAGTCACAACTTACTGAATCAAATGCTGAACTTATATCAAGACTAATAAGTGTTAAATCTTTCTTTTTCCTATTTGCAAAATCTATTAATGCTAAAGTTCTTCTTATATTATCAAAAGTATTTCTATTTACAATGAAGCCTGTCTGATCTATATGGGCCGATATGAAGTACATCTAGTTGGATCTTTATTAGGTTTTAAAATTTAATATTCTCCAGTCTATAGTCAGAGCTTTTCACTGGTAAATCACTCTGTTTTCCAGGTGGCTAACAGAAGTCTGAAAGAATGGTGTCCTTTGGATACACTGTTTCAGCAAAGGGATTTACTCCAGCCTTTACCTTCAATTTTTACACCTATAGCATCTCATTAGACACTTCCCTTATTATCAGGAAAAATTACTTCTCTATCTATACTTTAAGCAACTAAGAAATGCTGTCAAAAAGGATATAATCTCAGACAAAAAAACTACTACTCCCTCCTGCAACATTCACACTCTAATAATCCTAAAAAATTCTGGTCTGGCATTAATAAACTTCTCAAACCAGGACATGCCACAACTCCTTCCCCCTACTCTATTCCTAGTAGTAATCCTCTGCAAATAGCTGATGCCTTTAACAATTACTTCATTGAAACTATTCAAACTTTAACTCAAACTCTAGTTCCCATGTCCCCCACTCCTACACAACACACTAACAGTCCCTTTCCCTCCCTTCATTTGCAACCTGTACCCATCTCATTTATCTGCAAACTCCTTCAAAAACTCAAACCCTGCACTCCCTCTGCTGATTGCCTCCCAGCAGAATACCTTCAAATTGCAGCCAAAGCCATAGCATACCCTGTTTCTATCCTGATAAACAGATCCATCTCTGAAACCTACATCCCCTCTATTTGGAAATTCTCACATATAATCCCTTTGCACAAAGGAGGTAAATCTACTGAAATCTCCAACTACCGTCCTATTGCTCTACTCTCCCCACTAGCCAAAATTATGGAAAAATGTATTCACCATCAGTTACTCCAGCACCTTCTCCAAAACAACTTGCTTGCTAACTGCCAACATGGATTTAGACCCTTTCATAGCACTACTTCTGCCCTTTTAACTTTTACTGATTGCATAAATAGGAATCATAACAATAACTGTCTCTCAGCTGCTCTATTTATTGACCTTTACAAAGCCTTTGATATGGTCAATCATAACCTACTTATCAATGGGCTAAAAGCCCAATCTCTTGACCCACAAGCAATCCTTTGGTTCAAATCTTATCTGGAAAACAGACAACAAGCAGTACTCTGGGACAATAATCTATCCACATACCTCCCAGTAAGCACTGGAGTTCCTCAAGGTTCTATCCTAGGCCCTCTTCTTTTCTCCATCTTTATTAATGATCTCCATACTGTTTTTCCACAATCCACCTTTATACAATACACTGATGACTCTACTCTTATCTGTACTGCCAAGTCTTCTTCCTCTCTCCACACCCTTACACAAAATGTATTTAACACAGTTGAAAAATGGGTTCTGGTTCACACAACGCTGCCTTCTTCTTAACCCTAAGAAAACTAAGCTACTACTCTTTACTCCCACCATAAAATCTCCTCAGTTCCACTTCACTATTACCTCTGACAATGGAACCTGCATTTCCCCTGTTTCTACTGCTCAACTACTTGGCATAACTATTGACCATAACCTCAGCTTCGATGCCCATGTTAATAATATTATAAAAACTGTTAATAAAAAATTAGGCTCCCTGTATAGAATAAAACCCTTCCTTACACCTCTAGCTAAAAAATTCATAGCCCAGACTCACCTTACTTCCACCCTATTCTATGCTTCTGCCACTTACACCAATCTATCAAAGCATAATCTCACCAAACTTGAAACTAGCTACAATAACATAACCAGATTTGCCACTGGCTCTCCATACAGAACTCATCACTGCCTCAACCTTAAACAACTCAGATGGTTAGAACTACAAAATCAACTACAATACAATCAACTTGTGATTGCACAAAAAATCCTGCACCATCCTACTAATACTCCCATCCTTACTAATCTGATCTCCCCTTATAAAAATCTTTCAACACTACGCTCAGCTAATAAACTTCTTATTGCCAGCAACCCTTCTAATAACAAAGCAGGTGATTCCCTCTTCTCCAATGTTGTGGATAGAATCTGGAACAAACTTCCTAATGCACTCACCTCACTCTCATCCTCTCTAATCTTTAAAAAAACACCTTAGAGACCACCTTAAAATACATTGGCTTTGCCCCTGCTCAAAGTCTGATTGAATCTACTTTTCATCTCTCCACAACAACACTATAAAAAGTTTCCTAATGTTCTAATGTTTTAGTTTTTGATTGACTTCACATGAACCCTACTAAAGCATTAAGACTTGTTTATTTTTTACTTCTACTCTAATGAAACGTTACATTGTTCACAACTTATTATTATTTTTTTCTTTTCATGTCTTATTTTGTAATGTGAAACTAGTCATTTTTAGAATATTTTGAATGTATTAATTTACTCATGTTGGAGCTTTTCTCCTCGGGCATCTACTGAAAAGGGATATGTATCCAGCTAGACTAGCCCAGTCAACAAATGTAAAATAAAATAAATAAAAAAATAAAATAATAAGTAGTATAAAACAGTATGTTTTAACATCAGTGTCTGGAATCGACATTCAGTCTAGTGAAATAATTTTTGCAAGTACTTAGGTGTGCTGGCTGTAATTGATCATCGCACATTATCTCTCCTTTCCCAAATCCATAGATCACCGTGTGCTAAATAGGTATCTACCATATGTCTCTTGTGTACTTTGTCAGGGTCCATTATGTTTATCAGCTTTTTCTTGTTTATTTTTTATTCCATTGTTGACTAAGTCATCTGATCTTACTGGACCATGTTTTTGCCACAAAGGAGACCACTGTAACATGCATAATTTAATGTAGTAGAATAACATTAGAATATTCAATAGTGTAGTTTGCTTTTGGTCCATCAGAAAAGTCGATGTAAGAACATGCAAACCATATCCAGATAGCAATTTGGTGCTGGGAATGAATGCTAGCTCCTTGATGCAACAACATAAAATATTGTACCACCATGCATCACTAGTGTTACTGCCCCTTGGGGATGTGGAGGCAGCTGAAATTTAACTCCTATATGAGATGCACCTGATGGAAGCTGCTTATTCTAACCACTCTCCTAAGGTGCATTTACAGTATCCTTTTTGTCTTGCAGACAATTTAGTTCAGTTTCTTAGGTTTTCCCCCCTATTTACTGCTCTTCTAAAGGCCACACCAATCTAAGTCACTTGTATGATCACGATTATGTAATATAACTATTTGTAGGAAAATCAATAAATAATTTCTTGAGTCTCACTTAGGACAAATGCCACTATATGGCAAATGTATGTTACATTATCATTTGCTTTAATTTAGATAAGATTATTTTTATATAGTTAGTTAGTTATTTATAGTTACAACTTAACTCCCATTAAGCCAGCAGCCTTTTTTCAGGCAGACAAGTGATGGTATTTATACAACTTGGGGATGAAATTTGGGCAGGACACCAGGGATCTTTGCCTACTAATTTATAAAGAAGACAAACGGAAACAAATACAATGCAGTATGGGCAGGGGGCAAATTGTTTTGTTGGTATGACATGAGACATATTCTGGAATAGGAATTCTTATAAAAACTAAAGAAATAAGAATTATGGATGTAACAATCGTAGTACTAGGAAGGATAGTAATATGTGATATGAGAATGAGACAAAAATGTGCAGGATTAATAATGACTTATCTGAGTAATAAATATGACAGAGGAAAAAAACTGTTGTACTATGAAATAAAAAAATGTGTTAGCAAATATGTCAATCATGATGGTAAACGATTTTAACTGTAACCTGAGAAAAGAAAAGGAAAAGCAACACAAGATATTAAGATATTAAAGGCTTTAATAAGATTTGAAGATTTAGAAGTAGGAAAGAATAGAGAATGAGCATATAAAAGTGGAATTTTAAGACTGAAATTGATTATATAGTTCACTTTAAAGACATTTTTATTTATTTCATTTATTGTATTTTACATTTGGTTACTGGGAAAGTCTGACTGGACACAAGTCTTTTTTCAATGGAGACCTGGGGAGAAAAGTTCCACGTTTAGCAAACAGTATATTGAACAATAACAAAATGATGGTATACAATATGATGCAGGATACATATTAATTATACATGGTTACTAATACATACATTTACAAGTACAATAACAAGTACATTTACAAGTAAAGATAAAGTATCATGGAACAAGAAGTGAGAAGACATATAGACAATTTCTAATATAATAATCTGCCAGAGAGATATCAAACAATTCGGTATACTGTATACTAGAGAATCAGCTGTAAGAACTACACAAATGTTTACACAAGAGAGAGAGAAGTAGCAGTATGCAGGTGATGAGAGAAGTAAAGAGAAAGAAGGTATCCAATTTACAGACTGGTACGTTTATAGCTGAGTTGTAGAAAAAGGTGCTGGTGGTAAACAAGGCTAAGGGTATGAACTAGTCAGAACTTGAACATGAGTAGATCCAGACAGAAATATTAGTTGGAGTGCACATGGCAGAATTTTCAGGTCATACAGGATGATGGATTAGAATAGGGGGAGACAGTAAAATAATACAGGAGGGAAAAGGGATATAGAGCTTAACTGCAGATTTTAATAAGGAGGAAGAAATGATAAAAGAGAAGACAATGATATGGAAATATCATATGACAATGAGGCCATTTTGTAATAATTTAACACAGTGGTGGATAATGTAAAAGTAGAAATATAAAATATATATTTAGAGCTGGAAAGAAGAATAAAAAATGAAAGTGGGATGAAATGTAAAGAATCTGTATGAGATTAGGAGAAAGAGAACAAAGAAGTGACAGAATAAGGGAAACAGAAAAGCACATGTAGGAAATGAATAGAGAAAAAATAACAATGATGTTATATACAAAGTTTTTTTTTTCTTTTCTGGAAGAGAAAGAAGGATGGATGCTATCTAAAATGGCAAAGGATGCAAAAATAGCAAACCAGAAGATATTATGAAGGTGGTAGACAAAATGTGTGTTAAAAAGGAAATAAATGAGCCAGAAGAATGCATAATGCAAAAATATGAGAAGGTAATACATTTTTTTAGAAAGTGATATATAATAGAAGAACGCGAGAGGGTGATAAAAGAATGTAAGAATGAATTAACACCAAGATTTGGATGGTATAAGCTATGTTTATGATAAAGAAATGAATAAAGATGAAAGAGATTTTTTTAGATATTAATTGATTGGATGAACAAAGGTATAACTGAAAAAAAAAACATATGCAGTGGACTGATAAAACTTAAATGTAAAAATCTGAAAAAAGATAAAAAAAAAGGTGGACACCTATAATGCATGAGAATACTGACCCAACATATGTATGAGAATACTGTAAAAAAGGATGGAGAAAGTCTTGATAAGGTAGTATGAGACAGGGTCTGATGTATAAAAGAAAGACATGAAAGAAGTAGTAGATATAATTCTGAAATAAAATAAAGAAGTAAGACTGATAGCATGTGGTGAAGCTAAAGCCTTTGATAAGTGAGAAAGGAGCAACGTAACAGATTTTGCAGACATATGGTACTGTAGAAAAATATCAGAGTAAAAAGGAAAAGTCATGGGTGCAAGTTATGATAAATGGATGGATTGAACAAAATAAGTATTAAGAGAAGGATGCCCAATGAATATGTGCTTATTTATATTAGTAATGGATGCAGTAGTACAAACATTTATCTATGGAATGAGAAAGGAAGGATGGGAGATGAAACTAAATGTTGTATTACCAGTATGAATCACATAAGCAAATGATTTTACCCTAATAACAACACACAAGCAATGGATAAGTGCAGTCATAATAAGGATTGAAAAGCTGTTACAAAAAAAGCTGGTCTACAGCTAAACAAAATGAAGTGTAAGGGATTTGCTGATATAAAAACAAAAATTAAATATGTTTTATAAGAAAGGAAGTAAAGATTTTGGGAGTGACATTTGGTTGAGTATGAAATGTAATAACTCAATGGAGAAAGAGAGAAAGACATACTGAAACAAATAAAAAACATTAGCTTGGTGGATACATTTTTATATTCCATTTCAGGAAAAGAAGTATGTATTTAATACTTACACATCAGGAAAAATAACATATTTATAGAGAATATATCTGTATGTTTCTAAATCAAATAATTAAAAAAAATAATTATTAGAGATTATTTAGCTTCATTTGGGGCTCAAGGCTGAACCCATTGAGAAGTGGAATAGCTTACAGTAAAAAAGAAATAAGGTGGTTTGAATTTAAAATAATCCAGTGGTGCATTTACCATCTATGCATTTATTTTGGATAATTAAAAATAAAAGCAGTTCAAATGGAAATGATAGGTACTATGTTACATAAACAATATAAAAATATTTGGGGAAGAAAAACATGAACAACAAATAAAGTGGATATGATGGACGAAAAGGAATACGAGAATACAATGAAATTTTGGAAGATAAATTAAGTGAGGTTGACTGGAAAAGAAAATAATGGTTTAATATAATTTTAGAAAACAATGGTGCACCCACAGAAGGAATTAAAATAACATGAAAAAAGACAATAGAAGATAAAAGGAAAAAGCTTGAACATTTTTATGAACCAGAGGATTATTTTGGGGAGAGCTTTATTAGACAACTTACTTGTGAAAGGAAACGCACAATATAAGGTGATGAAGAACAGAAGATATACTGACTGTAGTGAATAAGAAGCAATAAAATATTTGTTTGCATTGCAAATAGAATAATGAATTTTGGGAACATTTTAAAAATTAATATATATGGGAAGAATTTAAATGTATAAATATGATTATGATATTATAATGTAAAGAAATGTTATATTGATAGAAGGGATAACTTATAGTGTGTGACAATATGAGAGAATTTGTTATGTAACAGGAAAATAAAGAGGATGATGATGATGATGTATTAGCTGAAATAAGATAGTTGTAGAGAAAAGAGTTGAGATAAGAAGATGAATATAAAAAATGAAAGAAAGAATTGTATAGTTAAGTTCTTTTGTGATGATAACTTGTAAATCATTTTAATATGAAAGTAAAGAAGGAGTGTTAATTGATTTAAATTTGTTAAAGTAGAAAATGAATGTAAATGTTAACAAAGCATCCCTACTCATTTCAATGGGTGTGGCTAGTTGATAGTAAGAGAATACATGGCAGCAAATAATGAGACTTAGAAAGACACATTTCTTTCTGAAAATGTAACTGATGAGTTTCAGACTGAAGCAGTTCTTAATGTGGATACAAATGTTATGGATAAGGAATACCACAACAGCATATAATTGAACTGCAGTATAGTGGTATAGATGACATGATCCTGAATAAGATGGTAACTGAGAAGAAAACACATGATCAAACTTCATGTTCCTGGTCAGATGCAGTCAATAAACTACTTCTGGAGGATGGTACTATGCCAACAGTGACTCATATTGTAGAATAGGGAAAGAAAGATGGATGAGACATACATAAAATGTTTAGTTGTTTGTGTTTTTTTTTTTTTTAAAGAATGAGCAATATAAGGAAGCAGTTAAGGTAATAGATATGACTTTCACTATTAAAACCTAAGAAGCAGCAGCAGGTGTAGTTACATGGAAAAAGTAATGCAGCTAAAAGAAATGAGTCCTTACTCATTAAACAAATACTTGTAATTAGATTGGAAACAAAAGATAGCAAACCTATAAACATATATTATATATGGAATACCATAGTAGCTATTTTAGGTTTTAGTGCTGAAGATATTTAGGCATTTATAAATGTTGACAGTGAACCTTTTTGTAAACTTACATTTGATTCTATTAGTTTGGCTGAAAAAAAATATTTTTACTGTCTGATGCTAAATGTTTGTGCATTTTGGAACTTGATTTCTATTTAAGTCAACTATATCATACTCAATAAGAATGACTTTCAATTTAGAGCATCAGACATTACTGAAAGTGATATACAAGCTTTTTTTTCAAAGAAAGATGTAAACACATTTTTGATATTCACAACGTTTTGGGTGATAGAAAATTACAGTCTGGGAATGAAACATGTTTTGTTTGTTTGAAGTGTAAAAATGGGAAAATTATACATCTATCTAGATTTATTAAATTAAACAGGGGAAAAAGAGTGTTAAAATATTGGAGACAACCAAAGTCATTTTTTTTCTTTTGCTTTGATCATTTAATTCAAATACTTCTTAAAAAAGATATGGGTAATGTGGTGATCTAGGTAATGGTACATATATTTCATTAAGATATGTAGGAAATGTGATAGTATGCCACATTTCTGGTTTGATTATGATAAAATTGTGATATTGATGTTCTTATATCAGATAATGTATTTGATGCTTGTATAAGGCAACACACTAACCCAAAAACTGAAATGAATACAACTAAGGGTAGCAATTTGGAACCAACAGGATCAAATTAAAATATCTATAATATTGATTTAACTATATATATATATATATATATATATATATATATATATATATATATATATATATATATATATATATATATATATATCCATATATTCATAGGTAGGTACTAGGCTATAGGCCCAAGGGCCTAAGTAAGCCTAGCCAACAAGGTTCCCAGGCTTACACCACCAAAGAAAGTTATTTCCCTGTGCCCCTGTTGAGCAGAGCCACAGAAGTGATCCCAGGGGTGAATTTCCCATCCACTCATCAAGATTTTCCTTGAAGAGTGCTAATGAGGAACTTTGCTTGACATAGATGGGTAGCTTGTTCCAGAGTATGTGAAGTCTCTGGACAGGAATCTATCGCTCCAGCATATCCTGTTTATTGTGGTGACAAGGTTTAGGTCCCTAGAGTGTGTAGCTCAGATGGTTGGGATTTCTTTTGGTGTAGCATGTCCAAACATTGGGTTTGACATAGCTTTATGTGTTAGGCAGAGATCATCTTGGAGTAGGCGATATGCTACGGAGTAAAGCTGGAGTTTTTTGAGATGGTCAGTGTAGGGCATTTGTTTGAGGCCAGTAATCCTCTTTATGAGGTACTTTTGTGGCCTTTCCAGCTGCTGCAGATGTCTTGTGAGGTATATTCCAAAAGGGGCATTGTACTCTATAATGGATCTAATGAGTGTCGAGTAGAGGGGAACAATGACCTCTTTTTTCCTGGATGAGAACCATTTTGTGATGAGGTGTGCCATGTAGAAGGATTTCCTGACTACTGTGGTGAGGTGATTATCAAAGGATAAACTACTGGCCACCTGATTCCCAGGGTCTATTATCACACATTTGGCATTAAGTAGACTGCCACCTATGTGGTAGTTCATGGGTACAGAGTTTTTACCAAAGGGGATGACAATGTACTTTTTGGCATTGAGTTTGAGGTCATGGCTTTGACACCAGGCATCTGTCTCAGTGAGGCCCTTCTGTAGGATGTACACATCATTTGGGGGACTCGACTATGGCTCCTAGTTTGCAGTCATCTGCAAACTTCATTAGCCAAAGGCCTTCTGTGTTAGCCTGTACTTCATTGAAGTAGATACCAAACAGGAGAAGTCCCAGGACTAAACCCTATGGTACTCCACTTGTCACTGGTTTGAAGTCAGATTTGGAGTCTGCAACTTTTACAGTGTGGGTTCTGTCAGTGAGCCAGTTGGCAACCCATCTTTTGATGTAGGGGTTTATGTGTAGTTTAGTGAGTTTAGCTATAATTCCAGAATGGGGGATGGTGTTGAAAGCCTTGGTGAGGTCAAGATAGGCTGTGTGAATGCCTTACCCTCATCTGCAGCTTTGGTGATTGCCTCATAGAGGTCGATCAGGTACAGGAGGCATGATCTGCCTTTCACAAACCTGAACTGGGTGGGGTACAGAGTTTGGAGATTAGCAATGTCTTTGTTTATATGTTCCATGATGATACGTTCCATGGCCTAACAGACCAGGCTCCTTAGGCTAATAAGGCGATAGTTTCCAGGATCAGTGGTGGTTACCCCTTTGTGGAGTGGGATAACTGTTGCTGTGCACCATTCAGTGGACAAAAAGCCTGACATGAGGCTATGATTAAACATGGTGCTTAGGTGGAGAGCCAGTTAATTCTGATATTTGTGTAAAATACAGCCTGTGATGTTGTCCAGTCCCATGGATGCTGTGTTTTTGGCTTTAGAGACTGCAGCTTTTACCTGAGTAGTTGTGATTACAGGGACTCTGCATTCTTCCTGTATAGATATGGTCCATTTAGGAGGTGAGAGGGGGTAAAGTTAGCACTGAACCTATCTGCCAGGATGTTGGCAATATCAGTAATTTTCATGCCATTGTACTGTAACTCAGAGCAGATCTAGGTGTTGCCATTGAGATTCTTGACATAACTATAGAATGCTTTGTGGTTGTCCTTAGAATCAGTGGTGATTTTTATTTTCATAGCTAGCTTTGGAGGCTCTTATAAGGGATCTCAGATTCTTACTGAGGCTGACCAAAAAGCTCCTCTACTCATGGAATTTTACTCTGTTTTGCAACAGTTTCTTCCTTCTGTTGTAGAGTTTGTTTATGGCAGGGGACCACCAGATTGGCTTCCTTTTTTTGGAGACCATCTTGGTTCTGTTTGGGATGGCACAATCCATGCACTCATGTAAGTGCTTATATAGTGCATTTGTGTAGGATTCAGCAGTTATAACTGCATTGTCCATCTGCATGGGTGTCATGAAGTTTGCCACTTCTGTCTTAAGAAGCATGAAGTTGACTTTGTAAAAAAATTTAACTGTGGTTTCCTTAATGGGGGTGGGGCAGGATGTGGATATCTTGGGTAATTAGCTTATGGTCAGATCTGAACAACGAGGAGTTGACTTCAGGTGTGGAACACCTGTCACTCATGTTGGTAATGACTAGGCCTAGGATTTTGTTGCCCCTGGTGGGGGTGTGGATAAGTTGATCCGGGGCATAGGAATGTATTTATTCCAGAAAGTGTTGAGCGAAGGAGTTGGTACATGAGTAGTTTTCCCAGTTAATGGTGGGTTAGTTGAAATCACCCATTATTAGTGTGTTTGGTTGAACTTTAATATTTTCCAGTATATCAAGAAAAGAGGAGTTGGAATCCTGGGGCATGGTGGGAGATCTGTAGAAAGCTACAATTTAGATTGCAGTTTTGCCCAGATTAAGTTGCACTTGGATAACATCGGATGCATTATGCTGAGCAAGTAGCCTGGAGTTGTGGATATCCTTAAAGAATATGGACACACCTCCAACTTTGGTGTTCTGGTCCAGGTTAGATGGCCAAAAAGTATGGTATGAGTTATACCCTGGTAATACAGGGGTGCTCTCTGGAGCCTTGAACCAGGTCTCAGTCACTGCACAGATATAGATGTTCTCCATTTTAAGGAGTGCCTTGAGTGAGTGCATTTTGAGATTTAGACTTCTAGCATTGAGTAGCATTACCCTCAGTTTTTGCTTGCCTGTTCCTGTTATGGTGGTGAATTTTTCAGTTGAACCTTGCATAGAAAAGGCACTATAGGGATGGCAAGAGCCTTAGCCAGTATCCAGAATCCCAGGGGTGACAGGTGCAGGTCATCTTTGGCAAATCATTGTGGTCTGTTGACCATGTCATCCCAAGCAGACAGATACTGGATCCCCTTAGAATGACTCCAGAAGCTTAGCCAATTGTTGAACTCAATCATTTTGTCCTAGTACTGCAGTATCATTCTGGGTGATGGCAGGATGCTGTTCAGGTCTAGGGTCATACCTGTCTTGGCTACAAGATTGGAGAGCTCTTACATGAATCTTTTCATGTAGTCCAGGGAGGTACATCTCAGGTCATGTACACCAACATGGACAATGACAGAGTCATATTTGTACTTGTTGTAGAGTGACCTGAGTGCATGGGTTATGTGGCGGATCCTGGCACCTGACAGGCAGCTGACAGTAACCTTCTCCTTCTTTAGCCTGGTGAGTGGGACATCAGTATACCTGACTATAGAGTCACCTATAACCAATGTGTTGGGTATGTTGTGTTTCCTTATGGGCTGTGGTTGAGTGGCACACACTGAGTCTGTGGGCTATGTGTCATTTGGGTTGTGTTGGGGGTGAAGGTTGCTTGCTTTTCTGCTTTCTAGTCTCTGTTTCTTGAGCAGATTATTATTGAGAGCCTCCGTAAATGTTGTGTGTTTCTATGAGTGGATTTTGATGGTGTAGGTTTTGTGGGACTATGTGACGACTGTGGTGTGGTGCAAGTGTTTACATTCTCCTCTTGACTGTCAAGTGCAGTCTTGGCTGGAGAGAGGTTTATCTCCAGTTTGGCTAGATAAGTGCATCTCTTACAGGTTGTAGTGTTGGGTGGTAGGACAAGAGAGTCGTCTGTGTACATGAGGCAATTGCTACATTTCCCAAGATGCCCAGATTCATCAGATATACAGGAGAGAACACTGGGAGCTGACCCTTGGACATGCCTGAATAACAAGCTATTTTCCTCTAGACAAGTGATGAAAGTGAGTACAAGAGCTGTTTTTCTCTAAGCAAGTGAAGAAAGCAAGTACAAAAACTGTTTTCCTCTAGGTAATGAGGAAGGTTGAGTGTTGTAGTAATTTGCAGCATATTTAGTGCTTACAACAAGTTCTGAACAAGTGCTGAGCATGAATAAGTAAATTCAAGTGCTAAAACTAAGAATCTGTATTTGAACTAGACTAGTTACAGGAAAGAAACAAGTGTAAATGCAGGCTTTTAAATCAGAAAGTTGAGAGAGATGGAAAAACTGCCCAAATGGCCAATAACTACAATGTCTGGGCCAGAACCACTCCTTATGTGGTAGATAGGTTACCTAGTGCTTACCACTCCCACTGATAAGCTAGAAGCCTTCCCACTAGCACAGAAAGGCTTGGGGGGGGCTCAGGAGCTTACAAGCAGTCTTGGATACAGCAAATCTGTATCTGGACTAGACTAGTTACAGGAAGGGGGGGGGGGGGCAAGTGCAAATGCCAGGTTTTAAATCAGGAAGTTGAGAGAGATGGAAAAACTGCCCAAACGGCGAATAACTATAATTTCTGGGCCAGAAACCACTCCTTATATGGTAGATAAGTTACCTAGTGCTTACCACTCCCACTGATAAGCTAGCAGGTTTCCTTCCAACACAGACAGGCTTGGAGGGTTCAGAAGCTTAAAAACAGTCCTGAATATAGCAAATTTGTATCTGGAATAGACTAGTTACAGGAAAGGCAGGAAACAAGCTTATTTTTTTGTTACAGTTAAGCAGAACACAGGGAGATTCTAGCAAAGTTTTTTTTTTTTGTAAAGGAAAGGGGAAAGAGGAGAAGCATAAGATAATTCAGGGTTAGGAAACTAATTGGTTTGGCCTTTTGGCCTTCTCAAATGTTCTCTCAGTATTAGGTAGAATGAGCTAATTACACTAGACTGAGAGGAGTGTCCCAGATCAAATTTACAGTAGGAGCGAGCAACTGCAAAGACACCAATTATAACAGCAAGACACCAACAGGGAGAGAGGGTGGGGAACTATAATTTCTGGGCCAGAAACCATTCCTTTAGACAGCAAACACTATAAGTTTATCACAGCAGAAGAACAGCAATGAGCCACAAAATAAAAGTTTTAAACAGATAAAGGAGCAAAGAGACTCTACAGAATGCTTTTAACCGCAAACAAATCAGTTATATGATACACTCCTTGGCAGGAAATCAGAACAATCAAATAGGTGCTTAACAAGTAGAGAAAATTTCCCATTAATACCTTTCACATAGTGAAACTAGCTACAAAGCTTTACAAACAGTGTTATAGTAAAAACTTTATTTATCAGGCCCTGTAAGGCAGACAATTTTAGTTTAACCATGAAGATCAGTTAATAGCAATAAAATACAGTAAAAAGTATGCAGCAGGCAATAAAATGTGCTATATATAAATTGCTAGAAGCAATAACTAGTAAAAACAAGCAAACAAAACAGGATACATATTGTTATATATCTCAGATCAGAGTCAATGCCCCTTCTCCACTCAGCTCAGTGTGTATAAACTAAAATGCTCTCAAAGTAAATACCAGAAGATACTACCCTAAACAATTTTTTTTTAAAAAGCTCAAAAGAACCAATGAGTACTTACTCCAAACCCTAGACCATCCAACTTCCACCAGTCAGCAGCTAATCAACACAAATCTGCCATGAAGGTAAATAAAGGCTTCTGATAATTTAAGATGTCCTGGTCATGTGCTCAGAACAACCACTGCAAAAACAAACAGGCCCAGAGACAGCAAATCTGAACTGGGACAATACTTCAGCTACTAGCATACACTCTTTTAGACAGTAAACACTACAGAAATGTTTATCACAGCAGAAGAACAGCAGTGAGACACAAAATGAAAGTTTTAAACAGATAAAGGTGCAAGGAGACTCTACAGAATGCTTTTAACTGTAAAAAAACAGTTATATGATACATTCCTTGGCAGGAAATCAGAACAAACAAATGTGCTTAACAAGTAGAGAACATTTCCCATTAATACCTTTCACACAGTGAAACTAGCTAACAAGCTTTACAAACAGGGTGACAGTAAAAACCTTATTTATCAAGTGTTGTAAGGCAGACAATTTTAGTTTAAAAATGCAGATTAGTTAATAGCAATAAAATACAGCAAAAAGTAGGCAGCAGGCAATAATATATATATATATATATATATATATATATATATATATATATACACACACACACACACACACACACACACACACACACACACACACACACACACACACACACATGGTTCCCCTTCACAAGACTGAATTCCTATAAACCAGATGGAGAGCATGCTAGCCACCCTGGTGGGGCAGGCTTGCCCTGGAGTCCAGCCTCCACCCACTGCCACCCCCAGGGCAGTGAAAGAGCAGTGCCAATAATCCCATGGGTGGGGACATGTGTCATGCTGCTACCCTGTGGAGGCACATGGGACTGTGATTCCACAAAATCCTCCCCATCCAAGGTGTTCACCCCCTCTTGTATCACACACCACCTCTGTCTGCTGTCTTGTCTGTATTATCTCTCTATAAAAGTTTCATCACCTACCCATCTTACCTCCCCCACATGTACCTATGTCCCTTCCCCAACATTCCACTCTCACCTTAAATAAAATGTACACCTGCCCCCCCAAAGTATCATCCCATACGTAGCCCTCCATTTTGCATGTGTCCCCTGGAAACACTTCATTTGGTCCAATTGGCTTGACAATGCAGTTATGTTGTCCTCACCCCTCTCTCTGGAGGTGAGAGTCCAAATTTATCTACAAATTCTGTTAAAGTGCATAGTTGTTGCTGTACAAGAAATGGATACCTATGGTCCTTTCCTACATCCTTCCTGCACATACCTTCATGCCTTTCAGTATGTTTTTCCCCCTGCTTGCTCCCCATTTCACCACATTCCTATCTCCCCATTTTTCTTTTTTTTAAAGATTTTTGTGAGACACTGCATAATGTGGCTTGTCACGCAGCATTGCTAAGCTCAGCTAAATGGAGTTATATTGATATATGCATTTTAAATTATAATAAACACATACAAAATAAACACCTGTCCCCTGTTTCATACCTAAGACCTTTGCATCTGCGGATCAATACTTTAACCTGCCATACCACAAAGATATTAATTAAAACAGGTGGTGTAAGCAAAATATAATAACTGCACGTTACAGTCATTAAGTGAGTTTGAGCTGTGCATCTCGCTGTTTCGCACAAACTTGTTTAAAGCGTAATAGAAAAATGGGAGTGTAACCTGGAGTCTGGTACAAGAGTACATAGGTAGAAAGCCTCTACTGTATACATACTTTGATTGTTATTGCTTATCATCTACCATGTCATTCTGTGGAGCTTTTCTCCCTGGGCCTGCGCTGAAAAAGAACCTGTGCCCAGTCGAAATTTCCCGGTAAACAAATGTAAATAAATAAATAAGTGAAGTCTCAAATAGCAGGAACATGTGCATGTTTACCAGCAACATTTAGAACTACACCTGCTAAAACACTAATGGTAACAAGCATATTCAGCTGAAACTCTGGTAGAGAAATACATCCATATAAAGCCAGTCACATAATGATGGATGTAAAAAAAAGTGTGCCACAGCCTGTATGTGTGTACTTATATCTTAACAAATACACCTCCTGTAACAGTGAATCAGTAGCTCAGTCTGTTAAATGGTGTGCATTTGTAACTTTTGCCACACACAGTCCTAGGTTCAAATCCAGTAGTGTGTAGCATTTAAATTACATTATTGTGAAGCCATCAATTAATGTCCGAGTCATGCACTCTTTATTCATACAGTGCATTCCAAATTAAATGTCTGCCTTTCACTGATGGAAGTCACAGGCCTGCATATAGGAACACACTTCACATATCCCTATACCAACACTATAAGTGCATAAAATGTCAGGTCATGTATTAATATGCATTCACAGAGGATTTTAACTCAGGTAATGCAAATGAAGCCCACTAATATCAGAGTGCAGCACACAATCCTTTCATAATCATATTGCAAATTAGCACAGCTGCACAACTAACATACACATATGAAGCCCCTGCTAGTAACAAGGACTGCCAGCAAACACATTCCAAATGAGTAACAAACTGTAACACATGGCCTGACAATTGCCAAATGGTTGCCTAATGTTATATTTACCCCCTATGTTGCTCAAGAACACAACAAATATGTTGCCTAGTTCTCTGTTACTGATACAGTTACCTAACATACTTACTTAAACACGTCTTTATTTGATTGGAAGGGATACACTCACTCTGGCTCTGCCTCTACAACAAGGCTAACACAGCTCCCATAGTTACTCTTACAGCTTGTTTTCCTCCAAAGTGTTCACACTCTCTGCCTATGCCTGTTGCCTGCAGCAGCTGAATCCTGTAACACACACATCTGTATGTAAATGTAGCTGCTACAGATAGCTGCTACAGACCTACTCTATGTAATAACATAGTCGCCTGACCCCAGTAGTGTCCAGCACAACATATGAGAAAGGGCTTCTAATCTATATGAAGGCCTTATAGTTTTTTTCAGTAATTGCATGTCATTGGCTGATGATACTGCAGATCAGCTGTGTTGGCTGCAATTAGCATTTCAGAACCACAGATTGGTTAAGAGGTAATCTCCTGGTAATGAGAAGCATGTTAAAAAGGAAAACAGCAGGCTATGGGGAACCAGTTTGTATGAGACATTCTTCACACAGTAATTGCATTGCCAAAAACTTTATATATATGCACATATCAACAGAGGAATATTGCACAGTATCAGATATGTAACCTTTTTGTTTACAACATGATGCATATGTGTGAATATACTTAGGGGGAATGGGTATTACAGCATTAAGCCTTTCGTGAAACTGTGATAATGACATGTCATTGATCTCCACATTTGTTACACCTAGAGAGGATGTACAATACATCAAAGGTGGAATGTTTTTGTCAATGTGGCACACTGGCCTCATGGGACTTTCCCCTTATAGTGGTTGTAATAGCACAGTGCTATTCTTTTGACACTGTTGTTTTGACATATTATCATGAGGGTTTCCCCTAGGTAACACACTACAATGGACTCCAGTGTTGGGGTGTATGATCATAGAGCAGTATCTGTTTTGGCACACATGGGAATAGCTGACTATCACTACTATCTTAGTCATATCAACACACACAGTATGTTTGCACACTGTGGAATATGGCATGTGTGATCAAGCAGTAGATACTGCCAGCTATTACATTCTTGTTGCATATCTGCATTGTGTACTTCCACATATGTGATTCTAGCATGTGGAAACACATATCCCAGATACAGTGCCCATTTTAAGGATGCAGAGAATGATATAATACCAGAAGGCCTCCGTCAACACCATGAACTCCTACTGTGCAGGGGGAGGCAAAACAGGGAAAAGCAGGCAGCATTGTGGGCTGACCTTGTCCATGATATGAATGCCATAGGTCTTCAGTACATTACATAAGAGTAGGTTCAACACCGTGCAACAGACATGATTAATGCTGCACACAGAAGAGCAGTAGATGTAGCCAAGGATCATGGTGTCACTGGTGGAGGGCCTGCAGTGGAACAACCACTCTCAGCAACTGAGGAATTCCTGGTGAACTTAGGAACACACAACAACTCACAGGCATCCATCATGCTATATATCATAGATGTGGTTGCCACAGTTGCCAGGGCAGACGAGCATCCAGGTAAGCTTAGTTTGATCAGCATTGGAATACAGTAGTATTCAGTGTGTCAGGCAGTACATATTGTTACATGGGTGTCAGGTCATTGTTCTTTGTTGGGGAGGGGTTTAACTGCAGTTTAAATCACATTATCAGATATTGAACAAAATAATTAACACAGTAGCTACTGTAAATGTGAAATATATGAATGTATTACTTTATTATAGTGCAACATGTGTTTGTACTTACATTACCTCCCCTCAACTTTTTACACGTTCATCAGGCATCGAACAAGGCTGTGGTCATGCTCCTGGTAAGCATGACACTATTTTGTTACATATGTAGATTTCCAGAAATTTATTCCCTAAAGTGTCATCCCAGGCCTGCTGCCTGGATCATTGTACTATCAGCATGATTGCCAACTGCACAGATAATGTCTGACTGTGCACACATTAGTCATACCTATGCTTTGTAGGTGTGACCACAATGATAGATGTGCCAGTATTGTCAGGACATTACAAGTTGCCATATGTATCAACTGTGCAGAGTCTTCACAAATGTTAACAGTGTACCTCATTGTTGCTGTTGAGATTGCTGTGTAGAGCTTTTATTTGCAAGTAACTACAGCTGTTTGTGATAAAAGTAGTGTCCTCATGTCCTACTATATGAGTCTGTATTAGTGACAACAGTGTATAGAGCTTTACATATATTGGAACACAGTACTGCAGAGCATAATAGTGCAGGTAGTAATGTACTGCTTTTCCATTTCTTATCATAGGTGACCAGGGGGTTGGTCTCTGTCCCCCTACACAACCTGATGTTAGTGTCTCTTCCAACTCTGTTGATGATGGTGGCTAGAGTGTGGCACAGGTGGGGGTTTCAGGGGCTGAATTCCTCCCAGAGTTTGACATCCCTCTTCTGCCCTCATTGTCACTGCATACAGTCAGTATGGCTACACATACTCAGTCCCCAGAGGCCACAGATATTGGACAGTGAGAGGGTGGGGACATTGAATAGGAAAGTGTGGCAACTATAGTTTCATTGAGTGTAGACACTGGCCATAACCAATGAGCTGGTGAGGTACCACACAGGTGGATTGATTGGGGTGCTTGTAGGAGGCCTGTTCTTCCACCACCTCTTACAGGTGTCACATCACAGATCACTCAGTGCATGTTTCAGACCATCATGGAGGTATAGGCACATTCTTAAAGAAACTCCAGATGTATACTCAGGGTTATGGATGCAGCACAGTCTGACATCAGTTACTGTCTAGACCTCATTGGTGACACCCAGGATTGGTTCACTGATGCAGTGGAAAGAAGGTGGTCTGAGACAGATTGCAGAATATCTGTCTTGGAACACACATTGTCTGTGCAGGAATGTCTGGCTGGAGTTGAGCATCAGACTCATGGATGTCAGTAAGCAACCACATCTGCTGAGAGCCCTCATGTCTGTGCACAATCACACTCCTATAGTGCAGTACATCGATCACTACAGAGGAGATTGTGCTGTACGCACCAAGAAGTGTCAGGCCATGGGCTCATGGTCCTGGGCATTCCTGTGGAGGATGTGGTGGCAGCAGACTGCAGTCACCAATCCATCAGGTACTAACACCACTTATGAACTTATGAACTTGGTCATGGAGGTGCCAGTGCAATTCCTGGCAGAGCCAGTACCTGTGTTCAGTGGCAGAGATGGTGAACTGTCAGCTCTACCGTGCATGATTCAAAGCTACCCAACATAAGCACATGTAGAGCTAGCACTGAGTTTGACTGTGTTCACGCACCCACTCGCACACCACTGTCAAATTCAGGTCACCTATAGACACACATGGCACATTTCTATGGTCTGTCTTGCCCTCTTCCTTTCTTGACTTACACACATGCTTTCAACCTGTTGGATTAGAATAGGCCACCTGCACCCCCACACAACACCCTGTACAAGTGATTATACCTGCACCACATCCCTGTCATCCTCATCATCGATGCAGGGAAATGAAGGTATGTGTCTGATGCACAGCGTGACTATATAAATTAATATGTACTTGTGTAATCAGTATTGCTTTGCCATGCCACTTTTACTGGTCACTGACAGAGACTGTATGATGACATTTGTAATGAGAAAGCCACATAATTTTGTGTACCTTATGTTGTATGATGTTGCAATGGTTGTATACTTACGCAATGAAAGATATGTCATGGACCTGTTTATATTTCAGTTTCAGGAGTTTGTGGGAGACATCTATGTATACACAGCAGCAATAAACCCATAGATGTCAGAGCACAGGATGGAATATCAGCTCAGAAGAAATATGTCTTCAGCAAGGTACAGAATTATAAGTGCATTGCTCCATATGTTTATATTTGTATAACAGGCTAACAAGGACAATGGCATCATTCAGCCTACTCATGCATCCCTAATCTATGTAAAGGTCTGATACCCTTGATAAGTGTCACCAGGGTTTCAGGAGCTAACAAATCTACAAGGTGTGGTAATGGAGATGTCATATCAACAAATTTCCTGTGTCCATTACAGGCATTTGTCCTACACCAGTTATGAATGTCTTGTTCTGCATCCCATTGTGTAACTTGCACATGATGTGTGTTACAGCAGATGTGTGCTTCACATGAATAGTGGGCCTGTTACGTATAGGGTGTAGTGTCTGTGTTACATATCTGTCTCTCCACCATACTATTTATATCATACACATCCCCTCCAAAGCACGTAGGACACAGACTACACATGTACAGTCTTGAGATGGACTGCATAAGACATGTTATCTGCAATGTGTATTGGTTTACCATGGAACCTGTATGGCTGCTACAGTTGTAAGTTATGCCTGTGTAGTGACACAGCAAAGGTGCAATTGCACTCAGTGATAGGTGTGATGAGTGCCAAATTTGGTATAACAATGACAGTCTAGGATTTACATGCCATACCTTTTTGTATAGGTTGTACAAAATTGAATGGATCCCCACATCTTACCCACCAGTGAAAGTCAAAGTCTACATTACTATGTCCATAACTCCATGACTAGTGACTCAACTACTACCATATTTTTCAGGTGTGGATAACTTCCTAAAGAAATGTGTGTCTCAGGCCATCCTAGATAACTGTTGCTTCTGTGTGGGATTCAGAGACAGTTCCTAATATGCAATACCTGCTAATGTAGTCAGTCAGAGGTCACTGACAGTGACAGTGACTGCAGAGAAGGGAATGGCTAAAGGGGTACTACATTAATGATGTTTGGGGAAATCCACCATTAACTGGTGTCAGTGTAGCATAGGTTTCCCAATGCTATCTTCCCACGTTATGACTATCAGAGACTTGGCTATCGACCAGCTGACATACCACTCTGTAAATAAGCTACACAGTTTTCAGCAAGACCTGCTGGCCTAATATTGTTAAACACCTTGTCAGGCCATGGTAGGTGGAGTGAGTCATATTTCCCTCATCCATTGCATGGTTTAACACTCAGTGAGGTCCACCAGTTAAGGTAGGTAGGTGTGATCTGGCCTTGAGCAAAACAAACATTGTCTGGTCCAGTGTCAGTAGGTGTATGACATTGTTACTGCTCGTATCCATGCTTACTCCTTTTATGGCATTTCATATCACATGACTCAGAGATCTGGGAACACTGCTTGGCACTGTGTGCTAGTTGTCCTATCTGCAAGTAAGTATTGCAGTTACTTCCATCATTTTCCAAGAAAAGAGTCATCCAAGGTGTCTGCACAGTGCACAGAGTGTAGTATGTATACCCTGTGAATGTAAGGTGGGTGTTTTACACAGGTATTCTGCCTTCAGACATTACCCAAGCAGTGTGTACTGGAAGGGCACAATTACTTTGTGAAGACTGTGGATAGCAGGAGAGTCCACGGAATTGCCAGTGCTGGGCAACTTCTAATGCTGGTCTCACCAAAAACACTCTCACATAGGATACCATGCTCCAATATGTTTTTTGTCATCACAAGCACAATGTTACTATGATGCTCATGATGAGGAGCAGGACACATCCTGTTTATTCATCCACATAGCTGTCCACACAATGAAAGACTATGTAGACTTCACATACCCTTCTCCAGCTAGATGCCTTGATTAGCAACCAAGGTGTGCAGTTGGCTTTTGCATGAAATATGCCTTCTGTTCCAAGGTTGGTGGTATGTCATTAGGGAAGTGAAAACATGTTGATTAGGAACACTGCTGCAGCATCACAATAAAATGTGCAATGTCCAGTGACATAGATGTCAAGGCTTTCTGAAACAAGCAGCACAGTGGTGGTGATCCATCGTAGGTGACAATTTCACAGCAAGTCATGCATCCTGCCCTTAAATAGATTAATGGTGGATATCTGCATGATATGGCTGAGAGGTCTACTACAGAGGACTGGCCACCTTTGGTCAATGTATGTCCACCTACAGCATGTCCTAAGCATATCAGGGTTTATGTCATTTAATCAAGTTCGAACAGGGAAGCTAGAAAAGTAAAAATGTCGAAGCCACAGAAAATGAATTCTTTCCCAGGGAAAGAATTTGGTTGGCTGTTTCTGCAGCTCTGACATTTTCTCCACTGTAGTGCAAAAGTTACTGATCGGGTTAAGGTAAGTGTGCGAGTTTGACTGACATTGGGGTTAGGGTGTGGGTTAGGTAAGTGTGCGATAGTGACAGACCTTAGGGTTAGGATTTGGGTTAAGGTTAGTGCATAGATAGTTGTGTATGTAAGGTTTTGTGTAGGTTTATTAGGTTTTTGGTGTGCTTGAGTTGTGTGTGTGTTTTTCAGAACAGCAATTTTTTTCCCTGGAAAAAAAATCCGCTGTTCTGAGGTTTCGATTTTGTCATATTTTGAACTTTCAAGTTCGAACATATGGTGTTCGAAATTTTGGAAGTTCGATTATATGACATAGACCCGCATGTCATACTGTACATTTCTGTACCCAAAACACATGTCTGTGTTCTCACATCATGTCACACAACAACTCGTGTGCTGTCTGTTTGCTTGACTGGCATCATACGCCTGTGAGGCCAATGTAATGTCAGCAAAGTTGAACAAGTCCTCTATGCATGCTCGGGCATCCACATCTTCACTGCAGGAAGTGTCTACAAACACTATATATCAGTCTTTGAACCCCAAGGTTGTGGCACCATGACCCTAACTTTGCAGGACCTGCTGATGAGATGTGGAAAGTGTCCCCACCCTTTTACTTCTATGACACACAAACACAACATATGACAGATGTGACTGCATTTCAAACCTTGCTTCCATGGTGTCTCCAACAGCAGTCATTACATATGTCAATGAGCATTTTTGCCAACATTCACAGCTCACATCCTTCACCACCTACACCCACATCACACACACCTGCATCTGTGCAGCTCCTTACCAAACACATTTCTAAACAGCAGACACCTTGTAAGATCCTGCCTCTGGAGAGCACAGTACACATAATACTGCATGCAACACTCTCAAACTGGTCAAACACCTGAGGCAAAACACAAAATCACATCTGCTAGTCACAGGTTGTTACATCATGAGACACATTGATGTCTGTGTCAATAGACTACATATGGGAAAGATCACAGTTAGCTGTCTGTGGGTTGACACAATACACCATACCACCCATACCAGACATTGCTGTATATCAAGGTATATCAGTTAACATAATCTTGACATCATAGTTCCTGCAGGTATGTACAACTAGGGATATATGTCACTGTACTGTATGCAGACACATGAATGAGCTTAGCCAGTCTGTGTCTCTAGTAGGTATGTGCATACCTTTCAACTGCTGTTGACCCTCACCTAGGATGATGGCTCCATACACACGGAAATTGCTGGAAGTCAATAATTGCCTTAGCATGTGGTGTAATTGTAAAGGGATCTACTACATGTCTTCCTGAGATGCACTGCTCAACAGACATAAATGCTTCACTAGTGATGGTCTTCTTCTCTCACTCCTGAGATTTGGAGTACTGGCAAAGGCTGCTGACACTCCCCAAAATGCATCTTATATGCACTGTCTGGAGGGAAAACTTTGCAATAAGAACACCATGTTTATTTGATCTCATGGTTATGCTGCTACATGCTGGGAATGGCAACACTGAATCCCATTCTGTAGAAGGTGTCCCCACCTTGAAATATGCAGACATGTGAGCAGTCAAGGACATCTGGTTCAAGGCTGTGGACAGCACCATGGCCATACCAGACTACACATCCTTCCACATGTTCAGTCCTTTTAATGACAGTGTGCAAGGTAATGCAAGTGGCGTATACATGCTTATTAAGGATAGCTACACATCCAGATTTAGTGAAACACTGTGATTTCCCAGAGACACTGTACATGTCATTCACTACTATAAGGGGACATAATCAAGCAATTGCCAGCTACAGGAGTAGCTCCATGAATCTAGACACCCATTGTGTGCATGTGGATGTATGTGTGTCTATCAAGATATGTCATTGCACCATGGTTTGGGGTCACATAAAGTGACCACCAACTGTGTTGCGTAGTCATGCTGTAGCTCACTTGTTCTAAGGTTAGTCCATGTCCTTAACTACAATGCCCTGGAACAGTGCCATGACATCCCCACAAGGGAAACATAAGGCATCATGTGTTTACAAATATGGGTGACCACTGCAGCCCCCCAATGTGAGGTCCTCCCTGCTGGGATCTAACCACAGATCAGTCTCATGAAAACTACCAGAACTACCCCCCCCCTTTGCAGACAATACTGACATATGTTTTAACAAAGCAATTTATTACCTACTGTGGGATGATTTTCATAGATTGACTGAACCTCACCCTCAAATGGGGCAGGCAAGTATGAAGAGCTCTACACCCATGCATTATGCAAGCAGCATTACACCTGCATGGTCTCGGCTGTACCTGACAGGAAGAATACAGGAAAAGCTGCCCAGTGGACAACTGCCATTAGCAGTAAGTACAATAAGAGGTGGACATTGCTGTGTGACAGTTGGGGTGAGGGTGCCCCCTAAAATATAGGCACAACCTCCTCAGCTAAAACAAGCACATAGTGTTGTTGTGATATTGTGTAGACACAGCAAGAGACAAAATTAGCCACCCACACAAAGTAGAACCACAACACACAGTGTAGATACATGTGTAACCTCAAAAGACAGGCCAAGATTGTCAGTAAACTCATACAAAATGATGCCATATATAACGGGTCTGCCCTCATAGGTAACGTGTATTCCCACAGGTTCTATACCAACTTAACTCCCCTGTCTGCATCATATGTGCCAAATGACATTCCTACAACTTGCCCTATACCTTCCATATATACATAGCAGGTCATAATTGGCCTCTATATGATGGATACACATCTTCTATTGGACATGCTAACATTCCAGGCTGCGTCCTACATGGTATCTGACAAGGATTACTAACACCATTGGGAACACCTTGCAATCATACTGAAACTACTGGCTGCACCCCAGCTGACTGGACAACATTAATTGTTATACCATTGCACAGAGGTGGTCCATCCACCGACCACAAGAACTTTAGACCTCTTTGCCTAAGTGTCCAAATCTGTATGCCTCTAGAGCCAATTATCATGGAGCTGATAAGACCACATATATGTGATCTACACAGAGTTGAACTCTGCACAGTTTGGGTGTCTGACAGCGGATCCTTTCTGTTATATGCAGTGGACATTTCTGAGCCAGTCACCTGTGTCCTGCAGAGTGATTTTGCTTCATACTGTTATCTGCATATAGTATCCTTGCAGTCAGATAACTGTTATTTATCCTAGCTATGTATCTGCAGTTAACAATATGGCCATATGTGGCTGTTTACACTTGGATGGGCAAGCTTGTGGGCAGAACCATGTGCGCTGTCCATGTGTGGGGAGACAATGTTGTACATTAGACCACCTGCTCACCTGTTGCTGTATGGGTATTAACATCCAGCAGGCACAGGGGTCTGTAGTTAGGTGCATTATGTACGGTTGAGCACTTACTTTGGATCCTTTGAGCAACATTATAGATGTGTGATAGTGCAGCTTTGCTCACCATTATTAGGGTATGCAGGACAATACAGGCAGCCACGCACATATTTATGCATATAACAGGGATGTACATATAAATGTAGCTGTGTGTGTGTATGCTATATATATATATATATATATATATATATATATATATATATATATATGTGTGTGTGTGTGTGTGTGTGTGTGTGTGTGTGTGTGTGTGTGTGTGTGTGTGTGTGTGTGTGTGTGTGTGTGTGTGTGTGTGTGTGTGTGTGTGTGTGTGTGTGTGTGCGCGCATAGGTGTGTACTAGGCTAATGGCCCTGGAGCCTTTTCAAGCCTAGCCCATAGGATAACCCTGGCATCATGCCACCCGACTGTAGTTTCAGTGCCTCTGTCGAGTAGAGCCACTGGAGTAAAATATGGAGTGAATTTTCTATTTCCAATACACTTATCAAGATTTCTCTTGAAGAGGGCCAGTGAGATGCTCTGCTTGACATGTGTGGGAAGTCTATTCCATAGCTTGCACAGTCTTTAGGTTATGTGTTATGTGGATATATAGGGAGAGACTTTGATGTATGTTTATACATATATATATATATATATATATACATATATATATATATATATATATATATATATATATATATATGTGTGTGTGTAGATATATATATATATATATATATATATATATATATATATATATATATATATATATATATATATATATAGGCATGCATCTATTCATATATACATAGAAATAGAAATACTATCTATGAGAGAGAGAGAGAGATAGTGACAGACAGATATGTGTACATATATGTATGTATGTATAGACACATTTGTACATAACAGGCCATTTTGAGTGAGGAGCAACATAATTGCTATCTGTTTAACTAAGTTTATGAGCATGCCCAGTGTGATTGCCAGTACTTATAAAGTGACTCCAGCCGACACCTACCTGTACTGCAGTCCAGGATTTTGTGTGTTACATTCAATGAAAAAGGGTCTATGTTAAATCATCGAATGCTTAAAAAAGTGAACGATGATTTATCGAACCCATATAAGCGAAAGCTTACAATCTCGAAAGCTTTGAACAGTGATTTTTTTTTCCAAGGGAAAAAAGTCACTGTTCCGCAAAACAAAAACAAAATAATTAAAACATTGCATACTCCCCCCTACTTAAATATACCAACTCCAAGATTGCAGTACAGTTACAAAAATGGCAAAGTGACGGAAGCAGCCAAGCGATTTCTTTCCAAGGGAAAGAATTTGCTTATATGCCATTTCACTATTTTGCCTTTTCGTGCTTTCAATTTCGATCAAGATTCATTCAAAAGAATGCGTCTTTGATCATTTAATAGGAACCCTGAAATCTGTCCCTGTTTCAGCAGTACTGCACTTCACTCAAAATGTCCATGGCATTCTCCTGCTGTCTTATGTAATTAATATGTGACAGAGTAATACTGTTGCCCCACACACACAGACTGCCAGTCTGTAACAAAAAAATATATATATCTATAATAATACCCAACATCCAAAAGTTGTGGATACTTCTAGGTTAGAACCATCAACACCATCATCTCTACTCATTCCCCTAGTCCTCTGAGCCACACTAGCTGCAAGACACAAAGGACTCCTTCATGGCACAATCAACAACTTACATATGTACGTTGTTATTCCTGCATTAAGTGAGACATACAAATGTATGGTCAATTTCTGTGTTACTGCTCTGAGATTGCCTGGCCTGCTGATATACCATTGAAAAGTTACTGTTAAAGCAGTTATATGGGAACACTGCTGTGTTAGGTGTGAGGGAACAACACCACATGTTAGGCACCGCTAAAGGATTGAGTTATAATTTATTTATTATTCTGAACTCAGTTGCCTTTTTTGTGGTGGTAGGTTAACATTGATGTATCAGGTAGCATTTTTACTTCAAAGAACTTAACTCACTGGTTTGTTCTAATACTAACTGCCTTCAGAGTATAATATTTATGTGTTTCTTATGCCCGGTTGGATTTTTGTTGAGCTTTGGTTTCCTCACATATCCTTAAGGCTTGTGGATAAGTGGACTCTCAAAGCGTGGTTTACCTCACATTGTGTCTACTTTTGATGTGGATGTCAGTGTGTGTTTGTATATGTATATGTTTATTTATATGTATATGTATAGTATATGTATTTGTGTGTGTGTGTGTGTGTGTGTGTGTGTGTGTGTGTGTGTGTGTGTGTGTGTGTGTGTGTGTGTGTTTTCAGACTGGTGTTAGATCAGAGAAAGTTCTGCACTATATGCCATGCCATGTTAGCATGCACTCTTCTACAAGCCTGCAACACCTATCTGAATATAATAGTATTGACAATGGCTGGATGGAGAGATATGAAATGTTGGGGTGTACAGCAAGTGAAAGATAACAATCAGGACAAACATATGAATGGATTAAAGCATTCATGATATGTAGACTTGTCACTAACAAAAAATGCCATTAGGTAGTAGTAGTCCACGTTCACAATATATTAACATTTTTGTCAGCTTCTTATTTGATGACACTAAAGAAGTATCAGACATAAACATGTCTTGTTACAATACTGGATAGAATTATCTCATGTTTAGGCTATTAAAATCCTCAGACTAGTTTTACTGTTTCATCAACCAAGTAGGGCCAGCACTTACGTACAGTGAAGTGACAGTGGGAGATATATATTGCAACCTAACAGCAATGGAGTACATTAAATAAAGCAGACCATAAAGAAACAGATTTTTAGAAAAACATATAGGTTAGTTAGCCTCTGTATGGTAAACTTTAAGCTCATTGAGACTGGCATGATTTTAGAGCAGAAACTATAACACTCTGGATAAGCTTTATGTAACATCAAGATTGACAAACAGATGTGCGGGAACTATACAATTACATGCAGACAGAAGAATGAATTAGAACATGGTTAACAGGAAGAGTAACATCAGATGTAGAACATAGTTAAGTATGAAGCTCTTTCTACAGTGAATTGTGAAAAAAGTCATCATCGTACAATAAACTTTGATGAGTAAATTAACTCCTCATTTCTGAACACTTGAACTGCTTGTCATAGGTGTGACCAGATAAGATGACAACTGTAGGTATTAAGGTCACTTTAAAATGCAACTGGCAAAGTGGAGAGAATGATAGTTCATAAAGTATAATATTATCTCAGTAAGAAGTTAATTTTCTGTGAAGAGAGCTTTCTAAGTGTGTATATGGCATGCAACATTTTGGCTTATACTCCTTTTGACTGTTGCAAAACACTTAGCTTTGATCTTAGTATAATCATCTGCCTAAACAAAAATGGAATGTGCAGTTGTGCATTTCTTTACTTTTTAGGCAATATTTTACTTTACTTGACTGTATAAAGCCTTAAGCTACACAAATCAAAAAATTCTGAGAGGTACTGAAAAAAAACAATCCTGGGGATTCACTAAACTCCTTGTAGGCTTAGCACATGGAGTTTAATGTTAGCATGATTACCAGCAGTACTAATTGCATATGCATGCTGTGCATCAGTCTTTCATGGAGACAAGTGAGGTTTCATGCTCACCAACAGTGTTGCCAGCTAGCAAATAATGTAAAGCAGCATGAACACCTACAAACATGTTTACCTATGGGCAAACTGGTTCTGCGCGATTGCACTGAAAGCCCCAATGACTTCCATGGCTTAATATAAGGCAATGCATAAAGTTATAACACATTATAAGAAAGTGTAATCAGTGCAGAATACTGTGCAAACCTGCTTTAGACATACAGAATAAAAGTTTTGGTGGTGATCGGCAAGGGTATATAGACTGCATTATTAATAATTATTCTGCAGAAGTGCATGGATTGAAAAGGGTCAGACACACGAATTGTAGGAATGTACACAGAAGAAGAGGACAAGTGAAACATGGTAATGTACAGCAGTTGAGGGCATGTCAATGTATGTATACCACAAAGACAAGACAGTTGTAGCATGAACAGTAATCACATATCTAAATAATACAGTACGTGCTGCTGTTTACACCTCCTGTGTGAGTATAGTCATATCATCATCCAGTTATTGTATATTATGTGACTGTTACACAAGGTGATATTTATCAGTGGAGAAGATATTCTGTTAATAGCACCCTGACATGATCACTGGGGAGGACATTTATCAAGGGAAGTATATACATTAGATGGTATGTGCATATTGAGAAGATGTGCAAAATTATTTGTTTCAATGTGAATGTAATGTCAGCACAGGACTCAGCCAAGCAGCACACACAACAACAGGCTCATGGACAAAAGTAGACAGAGGCACGCATAATCATGGTCATTATCAGAGTATTAACACCACTCATTTGTAACACTGACATTAAATTTGTGATTGTGAGTTAGTATACATTTTCTGCATGAATACAGTTGTACAACCGAGTCTATATTATAATCTCGAAGGTTTAAAACTTCGAATCACTAAAGATCGAACTTTAGTGATCGAAGTCTTAAACCATCAAAACCAAAAATAACAAAATACTAAATAAAAAAAAAAAAAACTAAATAGTGTGTAGGCAGGGGGGCAAGGCCCCCTGCACCCCCACAGCCCCCACTTAAATATACCAACTCCGAGAATGCACTACATTGAAGTAAATGAAAATCTCCCCCTACGGAGATTTTCCGTTTAAACGTTCGATGTAGTATGCTTTTGGTATTCTCGTGTTGACAATATCATATTCGATTTTGTCAGACTTCGAGATTTTAATACAGACCGGTACAACCATAATGATTTGTCAATAATCTATAAGGAGAATCAACCGCACCTCCTTGAAAAAATAACACCCTTCAGAGGTATTAAAAGGGACACTGGTACACCTGTAGTTTGAATTACATTCATCCCTGGCTAGCTGATAAGTTTCCATGGCATATATATTCCACAATCTACACTTACAAGAATGTAACCCATAGCAACAATGTTGTCACTGAGTATGTATTTACTGGGTGCATCACAGGAACACGTATCACATCTGCATCTTGTATAATACCTTGAAGGGAGTTCAGCACTATCAACTCCTAATGTTTATGCAGCAAAAAAAATACTTAGGTATGGTTAATAGGATGTGTGGGTGTTCACTGTGGCAAAAAGGATACACTTAAGTAAATCATTCCTGGAAGAAGTGTTGGAAGCTTGCATTGTACTCAATCAGTGATGTGATGCAGGCTGAGAGCAATGGGACTATAATGTCCTTTGATGAGGACGTTCTACACATAGTTAGGAGTTCTGCTAGATACAAGGGAGTAGCTACCACTGTGGGAACATGCTGGTAGATGTTCCAAATACCATCTCCCTGAGTACTCTCAGTACCACTTAGTCTACTCATAGGTTTGTGCTGTCTATATTGTAATTAGATTTCTATTTGCTGTCATAATGGAATTAACCCTGTCCCCTTGATTTTGGTTCATCTACTGTGTCTTCATGGCTCTGGCAACAGTCCTTTATGTGTGCTAATACAGTCTGCATTATTCCAATACAAATCTTGGATTTAATGATTTTCTACAATTTGCAGTCCTCATCAAAGCTGGTTAGAAAAAAGGATGTGTTAGCTACTCTTCTGAGACTTAAGTAATAAACAGGAAAGGGCCTAGCAAAGAATCCTGAGGTACTGGCCTGGTAACCGGACTCTAAATAGAGGTGACCTCACACACTTTGACATTATCTGTCATGTCCACCTGCCCCCCCGCCATCAGTAAACCAGGACATCCCCAGCACGTTCCTCCCCTCCCATAATCACAGAGGAACAGGTGTTTAATGCCCTCTCAAAGGCAAAAAATATAGTCGTCATGGGGCCTGACAACATCCCTGGCTGTACCCTACATGAACTTAGGCATGAGCTGTCAGCTCCATTAGGCACCACATTCAACCAAATCCTGAGCACCGGCTTTGTCCCAGTCAAATGGACGGCAGCCACTGTGATCCCTCTACACAAAGGTGGAGTATCCAGTGACCCAAACAATTATAGGCCCATCAGTCTAACTATTCTGATCTGGAAGACTATGGAATGCATTATCATGGACCTTATAAACAAGGACATTGGAAACCTCCAAAAGCTTGACCCCACACAGTTTGATTTTGTCAAAGGGAGATTGTGCCTGTTAAACTTGGTCGACTTCTTTGAAACAGTCACCAAAGCCACGGATGAGAGGAAGATGCTGCACACCACCTACCTTGACAAAGCAAAAGCCTTTGATACTATTCCCCACTCAGGCATAATAGATAAACTCTCCCAGCTAGGCATCGACCTATATGCTACCAGATGGGTAGATAACTGGATTAATGATAGAACTCACTCAGTCAAAATAGGGGAAGCCACCTGTAATAGTAGACCTGTAATGAGCGGTGTACCCCAAGGATTGGTCTTGGGGCCTCTACTATTTGGGATATACTTTTCTGAGGTGCAAGCCAAAACAAGTGGTCTGTGACTGATCAAGTTTGCAGATGACTGCAAGCTGGGTGCTGTCTTAAACTCCCCTAGTGATGTGAACATCCTACAAGAGGACCTTACCCAAACAAATGACTGGTGCCAGAAGCATAGCATCAAACTGAATGCCAAGGAATACATCATTATCCTCTTTGTGGAAAATGGAGTCCCCACTAATTATTACATTAATAACAACATACTAAGCACACAATCACTTGTGAGGGACTTGGGCATCCAGGTTGATAGCAACCTGATTTTTGACCATGTTGCCTCCGTTGAACAGAAAGCTTTCTACAAGGTCCACATCATAAGTAAGAGTATTTCATACAGGAACAAGGAGGTCATAACATCCCTATACTCCTCCTTTATCATACCCATTGAATACAATGCCCACTTCGGCATGTACCTTGCCTAGCACATGCAGCAGCTAGAGAGACCACAGAGGTTCCTGACCAGGAAAATCCAGGGTCTCAAACACCTGTCCAATACTGACAGGGAAAAAGCCCTGTCCCTCTACTCAGTCTCATACAGACTGTTCAGAGATCACCTGTGTCTGGCATAGAAGGTCATCTCAGACCCAACCTTGATAGAGTTGCTGCATATCCATAAGTCAAAGTCCACTCACACAGCCCACATGCAAGGCCTCTACCTGGTCTGTGACATTAATATAACTTGTCAGCAGGATAGATTTCTATCCAAAGGCTTCCCCATTTATGGAATACACTCCCACACCATGTCAAGCATAGTACCTCTCTAGCCCCCTTTAAGAGGAACTTAGACTGGATGGGTAACAGAAAGTACACCCCTGGCATCCCACCTGTGTCCCTGCTGGACAGGAAAAACAGGTGCTGACTTTGTGAGAACATGTGCAAAATTCTTGGCTAGGCTTAAAGGGCCTCCAGGCCAATAGTCTAGTATCATCATATGAACCTATGTATTTAATCCATTTGTCTACCTACTTGGTGAGGTAGGTGTTTATTCCAATTTCAGACAGCTCATCTTTAATACCTGAGTGTAGATTTGTATTAAATGCCTTAGCCAGGTCAAGTTACACAGGATGAGAGTGTTTTCCTCATGCATGCCCTTGGTGGCCTTCTTGAAGACATCAAACAGATGTAACAGACATGATGTCACCTTAACAAATCAAACATGGGTGTTGTATAGTACTACAGCTGTTTTAGAAGGAGCATGTAACAAAATTATAGTAGTGACTATCAATACATTAGTTCACGTCACAGACTATAAGACTCTCTTGCAGGCGTACTGTACATGATGTAGCGGGTTGCCTCACAAATACAAGGTGCAGCGCTCAAGTCTCACAAGGGATAATTGGCTAGGCTTAAAATGGCTTGCAAGGGCAGTTAGCCTAGTACTAATCTATGAACCTACTAACCAATGAACCTATGAACACTCATACCTCAACATAGCATGTGTCAGTGACAACAACATTGACATATAGAATGTTTATAGGGTCATAGGTCATAAGCTAACAGTCAACATCACATAAAATCCTAGCCATTACTATACCATTTAAAACAAACTCCTTATATCTATATGATGGAAGATAGCAAGTCTATTGTGCATATGTGTATATTTGTTGACTTGCATTACATACTGCCACTGTCCATATAGGACATGAGCACCACACCTTGACAGAATTAGCAATCACACAGGCAGTGGTCTAGAGATGGCTTACAGAGGCTTATGGAAGGACTCTGCTTCATGTTGTGCACATGCATATCTGACATGAGGACATCCTCCACTCCTCTACAGGAAGGACGTAATGTTGCCAGAAGAAAAAAAGAGAATGGTGGATGGATGGGGCTATGTTAAAGGTTCTCCTGCATGGTAGTGAAATGAAGAGCAATTCTAAAAATCAAACAATGCCCCTAATGTACAAGCAACCATGCACACACCAGTGCATTTGGTCTGATTTGAACATTACACCTGTGTAGGTGTAGGATGTGAAATGTAACACTAGCCCCACCACATATGTCTAATTTTAACACCGTCACATTGCACCTTATGAAGTATGATAGCATCATTGTATGCCAAGAAGAACATGTTTGAAGGAGCGTCTGAAATGAATGTGTAGTAAAATTTCTGTGCAAAATTGGTAAATTGTCTCAAAATAATATTTGGATGTATAGACACTAAAGTTACCTGCTGCCGGATTAGAACCCTTAGATATCTAAATAAAGAAACTTGAGAACACAATAATTAATGTTACTGCCACACCACAAGTTCGGCTTGAGGTCTTTCAGAATTTATGTTAAACAGAATGACATCATCAGTGTATGTTAAAAGAAGATGTTATAAGAAGTGAATGACATAGCTGTGGACTCACATATTATTCTGAAATTGTCACCAAACTGATTACAGAATGCTCGCACAAAGCAGCTGACCGCATTGAGAGTAGTGCCTCTACCTAACTATCTACAGATCACATTACATAACACAAGCACCACAGCACAAGGTTGGCTTTTTATAGTGTGAGACAACATTATATTTTATTTATTTATTTTACATTTGATAACCAGGAAAGTCCGACTGGACACAGGTCCACTTTCAGCAGAGGCGCGAGGAGATAAGCTCCAAGAAAACATAAAGACTACAAGCATATTACAAAAACCTTACACTGCAGAACATGAGGGCATTCATTGCATACAGAGAAAAAAAAATTACATAGACAATGTGGCAGAGATTCACAAATCATTCAATAATCAATCATTGAGGTATAGAATATCAAAAAGAAACAGTTTTTAGTTTTCAGGAGACAAACTGTCTGTGAATAGCTGAGGTTCTGATATACTATCTTGTTAAGGATTAGCCTGGTGATTGGCATGAGCATAGACAATTATTTTGATAATGGGTTTTCAGGAGTTTTTTAAAATGAGAAGTGGAGGTGGTAAAAGATATCTGGCTTGGTAGAGAGTTCCATTTTTTGATAATGGTGCTGACAAAAAGATTTGCCAGCATAATTTCAGTGTTTGATGACAGTTATGAGGTTCTAGTTGCTGGATTTAAGGGGTCTAGTGGGTATGTGTGGTTGTATGAGTTGCTGAAGTGCAGGGGTTAGGTCGGGAAAGTAGAGTTTGTGTGCAGTAGATATTTGATTGAGAAGTAGCATATGAGGCAGCTCCATCCAGTTGGGCTGAACTGCCACCAAAGTGACTCACAATTTTCTTACCTTTGAGAACCAACTATTTAGACAGAAAAAGGGAGTTACTATGGGGGCAGTTTATACCCTAGCATTTGATAATGCTGTTCTCTCTTATTAGGAACTGAATTTTGTTGTTAACTCACAGTTTTGTAATTCATGGGTGCTATATGGATGCCTTCTGGATGACATACTTTTTTTTCGGAAAGATAGTGTAGAGAAGGTAGATGAATTTTTAGAGTATTTACACTCTACCACAAAATGATTACACTTTACCATGGATGTCCAAGGGAGTTCAGCTAATGTTTAGATCTCACCATCTGTTTTAACAAGAAAGGTAGGGTTTTTGAGTTAACTATCTATCAGAAAACCACCTACTCTAACTTTTTTTTTTGTATTTTGAAAGCATGCACCCTGAGCATCAGAAAAAATCCCTAGTTAAGGGGCAATGCATGTGGTTGGCTAGAATGGTGACTTAAGGTTTTGAGTTTGGACACAAAATGGATAAATTGTTTAACACGTTTAAAGGGAGGGGATACCCTGATGAGTTCCTTACCAACATCTTTGACAAAGTTAGAGACAAAAGGAGAAGGGGGCATTTTGTCCCACTACTCAGAAAGGGCAAGGTGGTTCTTAATAATCAAGGAGTGGAACTTGCTCACCCACAATCATTTAATAGGACCCTAGTAGTTACTTACAGCACCAATTTTCAGGAAGTAAGGACTATTGCACAAACTTACTGGAATATATTTAAGATTAATCAAGAATATTTAGATATTGTGGGGCCTAAACCTTTGATAGCATACAAAAAGGATTTTTATTTTAAGTCTTTATTAAAATGTAATGTCAAAGCTGAAAGGGTGGGGAAGATGTCTAAATAAGGTCACTGCACACAATGCCCATATATTCCTGAGGGATCAAGTGTTTTGGTTGAAGGAATGGGGATTGTGAGACTGTATGGTAAATTTTATTGTGGTAGGAAGGTAATTGTATATCTAGCCAAGTGTGGCAACTGCTCAGCTTTCTATATAGGGAAAACCAAGTTAAGTCTTAGGAAATGAGTATACCAACACAATTATGAAATCACTAGAAAATATCATAGGAATGCTTTATATAAGCATTTATCTGAGAATCCTGGGCATAAAGTTAAGTTTATTGTCATAGACCAGGTTAACCAAGGACAGAGGGGTGGCCATGTGGATGATTACTTGGAATTTCTTGAGCTGAAATGGCAGCTTAGAACAAATGCCACCCATTTTCCAGGATTAAATTAAGCTACTTCTTTATCAAGCATCCTTAAATTAAGGGCAATTGGCTTCCTCTAGGGACTGAATTTTCTATAAAATGTTTTATTTAGGATAGCAATAGTTAGGTTACTGTTTTAGAAATACACCACTATTGTCTTGTATTCTTATGTATTTTTAACATCAATTGTCAGTTACTGATTTTATTCTGTGGTGGGAGTCTTTAACTTTAAGCAGTGATAATAGTACTTAATTAATTAGTTAATGTTGATGTGTATTTAAGTAGTGGGAGGGAATGTGTATGTTATTCTGAAGAAGTCCAGGTATTATCAGGATGAAAGCGTTTAATAAACTATCATTTTGTGGCTTCAAAGTCTTCACCTTTTATTATTTTTTCTTTATTTTTATCAGTGTGTAAGATATTTGCAGATAAGGGTCAGCACTGACTTTTCATGGTATGGTCTCTTTTCACACAGGACTTGCAGTTGATGTATCTATAAGATAAGAGTCTAATAGGTTACGGTGTTGAACAGTACTACCACCTTATCGTTGGTTGACTTTTCAGTGTATAATGGCTTGTGCTGGCTCAAGTCGCGGAACGCGTTTGGACCTCTGTGTCTTCCATAGTGAAGTCAGGCTTACTCTCCACTTATTGGTAGTACAGCACTCGGCATGGTGTAGGAATGTTTGTAAGTACTTAGAGCTTTCATGACTATAATAGTGCAATCTAACTTTTAAATATATTTAAATCTGGATGAAGCAGAAGTGGTACCTGGAAAAATAAGATATAGTCATCCCATACTGGAATATGTTTTGAGAAAAAGCTATTGAACAAGTCAAAGAACTTCAAAAGTCTGGTGATGGGTCCCTTCCAATTTTAATGTAAGTTTTTATTCTGAATTTGGAATATGCTCATTAACTTGTTCATTGCTGTGCAGAAAGTAGGTTGTTTAAGATTTTGTAACTGTTTATTTACTAAATCAACCCAAACAGTCGAAGAAGAAACTGTCATCTTGTTCTTGCTTAAATACATTTCTGCAAAATGTTGTATTTTTTAGTCTAGAGTTTTGTTTGATAAAAATAATAATGCTACTAGTATAAGCGATGTGGTGTGGAGTGGCTATTTTATATAACACTTGTTGCAATGAGTTGGTATAATGCAAAAGCACATAGCATTGCTAGACTACTGATAGGCTGTTGGGTAGAAAAAAACTGAGTAGAATTTGCTTGAGTCAAGTGATATATATTTTAGTCCATGTTATTGATAATAAAACATATTAGTGATTAATCAGATATATGAGTATTTATATGGAGTACAGCCATACCTCTCAATCTCTCAGAGCAAGAAATCTGGACAAAGCTAAAAATAATGGTGGGACAAAGGACCAAAAATAGGGAGAGATTTTAAATATTGTTCCTGCAAACACAGATGGTTACTAGAATAACAGGTTTTCTGTTATTATGTATTTTCTGAAGGTTATGAAGTGTGGAATTCTAATATCTACCATTATTCATTATTATTTAGTGAATTCAGTCTTCATGTTGGTATCCCACAATTCCATTGGAGTGGGCAGGGTTACATGATGATGTATGCAGTTGTTATGTTAATCAGCATCTGAAATTTTGGCCATTTGTACCTACTTTTCATGGGTCTTTGTCCAGATTTTTGATGTTTCCAAGTTGAGAGGTATGATATAGAGACACACATATTTTCATACCAGCATACATGTAACCTTTTATGTATGCATGTATGTAAGTTCATATTTGCGAAGAACTGCTGTGCACATTAATACATGTCTAAAACAATGTAAATGTCTATTGTCATTATAATGGTATACATGGTAGTTTTGCTATTTATTTCTGTTGTGTCGTTGACATTTGGGAACTAGTGCTGAAATAAGTTTCACATCCATGAGTGCAGGTAACACATGACTGAGTGTAAATATGTGTTCAGTCATTACAAAAGTGCCTTCCCTTTGGTTGTCTTTTCACATGGATTTTAAGGGGATGAAGACAAACTGAGGAGTAAACATAAGTACTACATGGTAATGAGCACTTTCCATAGATCGCTGTGCAGCATGTATGCACGATTGATAGCAAAGTGTTTGCACATGCGAGATGCACATTTAAGGACTAATACTTGAATCTGAAAAGTACTTATCAATACTGGCTATGGTAGACACAGCTAACACATGCTATGGTGTTCAGGACTAGTTCATATCGGAAATATCGTGTCTTAAATTGTGTAACCTTAAAAAAGTATTTATACTGCTTTCCCCGTTTGTGCATAGCTAAATGATGAGTAAATGTTCGGATTTGTTTCACCGAAAAACTTATGAAACTTCCATTGGCTCAAATTCCTCCATACAAACACATTAAGCATAAATGCATGGTCACCAGAATACTGAGTGGAAGAACAACACCTGCCTTCTAGCTGGGTCTGTAACAGGAGGTGTAAGAACAGTTAGCATTTGTTTTTAGCACAGATGATAGAGGGTTCAAATCCAGCACTATCTACATTTTTATATATGTGAAATAAGCCCAATCATCAAACGCCGTGATGGGATCCTAATGGCACAGTCTAATTGCAAAAAGCACCAAAAAAGATATAACAGTTCCAATTGTAACAATTCCAAATTGCAAAGAAATCCACGAAGCGTGTATCACACTTGGTTGTATCTGTTTATTAAAGTAAGCACTTTCACCCGAAGGCTTCCTCAGACTTTAGAAGAGTTCATTATAAAACACATTTAAAAACATTGCAATTTTATCTCATTGGTCATACTCTATTCATGACATATAGCGAGAATAAAACAAATCACGTTCCAATTAAACATAGAGTATGCATTAGCCATGCGTAAAAATTGATAGCAGCAATATTTTAAATACAGAATAAAAGACCATAAGGACAATACAAGACTGTCTACTAAACTAGCGCTACTTATGTAATATTAAAACATATAACCAAGACCCTACTATAATACACTCGCTATGCATAGCATTTGCTATTCCCTTTTCATAGCTGACAGAACAACTATTCACGAAGCATTTACATGTAATATATAGAAAAAATTACTACTAGGAGAATATATACATAAATAATATACAGTATAATATATATACTTTTAACAATTTTTTGCATTATTTGTAGTATTGTTGTATTCTATTAATTATTGCCTATATCTATTATGTAAGTTATATGAAATATTCTAAGTGCAATATGGATGTGTATGGATATATATATATATATATATATATATATATATATATATATATATATATGTATATGTGAAAGTTATAGTATTATTTCTTATATTTATAGAAGTTTAGGTAACATATAGGATTTTTAGAATTTATATACTGTTTTTTTAAGAAATTAATTGTTTGAAGAATTTGTTAGGCTGGCTGAATCATGTGATGAAACTGTGTTCCTACTTAAATGCTTTTAGATTCATTCAAGTTTATGTACTGATGAAGGGTGGTCAACCTGAAAGCTTTGCTTCTATTAAACCTTTTGGCGTATAAGTGTACTGGTTTGTTGCTTATTATCACAGGTGATCCTGACAGTGGAAGTGAAGGACATTTTTCCAACTGATGTCATAGTATCTGCAGACTCTGATGATGATTGTGACCAAACAGAGGCACAGTTGGCAGGTACAGAGTTTGAATCTGACACTGAGGTAGACATTCAGTCATCTCTTGTATTTCCATCAGACACAACCAGTAGGCCTACACATACGTATTCAAGTGAGCCATCAGATATTGGACAAGGGAGGTTGACACACTTGATCAGTGTAGTGTGGTTACTATGGCTTTAGTGCTGGTGGACTCTGGCTGTAGCCAAAGTGTGGGTGAGGTGCCACGCAAGTAGGTTGTTAAGGGTTATCATAGGAGGCCTGATGTCCACACTCCACCTCATCCTGGGTGTGTCTTTACATGCCACTGAACATATTTTTAAGACCATCATGGAGGAGCAGGCATGTTCAAATAGGGCCTGAGAGGATATGCTTAGGGTTGTAAATGTGGCACAGGCTGACTTGCATGACTACCTCCACCATGTTGATGATTCAATGGATTGGATGAATGACATGATGAAACAGTCAGTGTCTGTGATGGGACATCTGCTCAGAGGGGGGTGTCATCCATGTGGACGTAGGTCAGCATCATCATTATTGTTAGCCAATGTGGCCATGTCTGATCATGCTTCTGTAGTGGCACTACTTCCACTGCTCAATCAGTGATTCAAGTGTCCACATCCAGACATGGTAGGCCATGGGGTCATGGTACTAGATGTAGTCATGAGGGGAGCACATCCAGCAGACATCAGTCAAATTCAGGTAGCAGCAGTGCATCTGACCATGGGCAGGGATATGCCAGTGTAACTCATGGCAGAGACAGTTATTGCAGTAGGGAACAATGGCAATAATCCTTCAACTCTACCAAGCATAGCTCACACCTGTCTAATATACCAGGATGTAGAGCTACCACAGAGCTTGGCTGTGCTCTTGCAGACACTCAGATGCACGTTTTACCTTGAGTGCCTATACAGACACACACATAACAGTTACATGGGTCAGTCATGAGGCTTACAGCTCATGCCATATCCTTGATTTTCTATCTTTTGGATTCAGGGATACATAACTGCTTTGTCTAATGCCCAGGGTGCATAGCTGTCTAAGTATTTAGTATATATATATTTCTGATGCTCTTTTGAAAAATGTGCTGCTTTCTTACATGTCTTTGTAATGTTTGAATCTTTAATAAATGAGGTCTGTTACTTGACAGGGTATAAATCTATTGATATAAGTTTGTGCCATCAGATATTGATGCCATTGCTGTAAAAAGCACCCACCTTCTACTTAGTTACATTAGGAAGTAACAGTATGCAAGGCTATACCATTCTTCTGTGTTCTTAGCTATTTATTTTTCTAGTCGAGGTTCAACACTTACTTTTTAATATGGCAGTTACAAGAGTTTTCATTTAAGGCTGACTCTGTGTGATGCTAGAAGTACACAGCCATTACATGGTTTAGTAAAGCTTGTGAGCATTGCCTAGTATCAATGTTATTGTATGTATATGCATAGGATGAAGGTTTAACCACCTTTGGTAGTGAGAATGTATGCTATCCATTGCCTCTTGGCCAGGGTAAGGGCATATTGTACACACCTACACCCAAAGTGGCTTGTGTTTCCCCTGACTCCTCACCTGCATGTGTCTGTGGTGACCTTGCCAGTGGTAGTGGGATGAGTGCCCCTTCTCCTTAGTGTTACTGATGAAGCTGTTTTCTCAGAATAATATTGTGAAGGATAGCACAAACAGTAAAAATTTCAGCACAAGTACGTGGATTGTAGTTCAAAGCAACCCCAGATGTATCTAAGCATCAGAACTGTAACTTGAGCCGCTCAGACACATACTCTATGATATTTTTTGTTTGAATATGTGACTTGTTATAGCATTCTTTGGTGGATGGGTGTCTATTACTGATGGGCATCATTAGCCATGACTCAAATGCATAACTTGCAACCCCAGTAAATGGCCTTGTGGGATATCCCCCCTATAAAATCTCTGATAGGGTTGACAGTTGTGCCAAATATGGGAATTGGGCTAACTTGACTGGTTTGCCAACACACAAATTCAGGATGATTCCCTTAGCTTTACACATGACCTGGCAGTTAATGGAGTGAAAGCTATTTCTGTTTATGTACACCCTTTCCTGTTCCCTGGGTGGTGATTTGATTTCAATGTGCTTGCAGTCTAAGTCACCCAAGACTTCAGGATAGTGCGCTACAAGGTAGTAATCTTACATAGTTGTAGATTTCTCCTCGGGTGTATGTAGTCACTGGCATGTTGCAGCATATCTTTCAGGAACTGATGTAGAATCTGGATGCTGATGCATGTGACACCACCAGCATATCGCCTGTTGGTCTCTGGAAGGCTCCTGTAGCGACTATTCTAAGAGTTACACATTCCTTAGTCTCCACATGTATTGTTTCCCCATGGTAAGCCCTTGTTCTTAGCTGAGGACTACAGAGGTTGCAGAGTTCCTGTAGTGTGCCTCTATCCACCCTACAGCACTCTATAATTTCCACCTTGTGCAGACCATGGAAAACTAAACCGGGTCTAAAGACCTTTATCCTACTTGGCCAAAGTATATAAGCAGCATCAGCAGCATTTACATCATTGACTTCTGCCTGTTGCACATACACATATAAGAGCAACAGCAGCCCCTAATATTGTTTCCATGTAAAGTAGTTTTCATGGATGCATTCCAACAGGTTTTGGAATTTGCAGGCAAAACCTGCACTGATTCTACATGATTTCTTTATAACTTGTTGAATAGCTCCGCCATCTTGGATTGGTTGATTAGTATACAGTTTCGCTACTTATGCAGTAATTAGCATGCCAAAATGTTAACCATGCTTGTGCAGCTCTGCATGGTGTTTAGAGCTGCTTACTGCTCACAGTAGTGCATGCTACCATGTGCACATTGCCACACAGTGTAGGCTTAATTGAATCGGCACCGATATCTATATCTATCCAATATATATATTTATAGAGAGAGAGATATAGATGATATAGCTATAGATATATAGGGGTCTGTTGTGTATGACTGAACATCCCTAATGACGAATTTAAAACACAGACAAAATAAGTTCAATGAGCGAAAAAAAAAAAAAAAAAAAAACAATAATATCTAGAGTGGAAAACTATTTCCTCTGCTGATATTAAAAGTAAAAAGCTCAGTAATACAAGCCTCAAATTTCACTGAATATTGGCAGTGCTATGAAAAGATTTTAATGATGTTAAGGCTGTAGGTTTGAGGAAGGGAGAATGAGCAGTGTTAGGGTTAGCATTCATTACTAAAGAGGGAATAGGGCTATGCCTCCCTGTTCAACCTTAGTAATGGGTGCTAACCCTAATCCTAACACTGCCCCTTCTCCCAAACCTAACCCTATACCTTTACATCATTAAATCCTTCCTGTAACACTGCCACTACACAAGACAGAGTCAGACAGATGTATTCAGAAACACCGAGAAAATACTTCCTCCATCCTCTAACCTAACCTAACCCTGAAATACACAAACACGCACTCAAACACACAACACCCATCCTCCACTCTTCCCCAACCCTAACCCTAACTCACATACATACACAAACACACATACACACACATGTTCTCAACCCCCCTTCAACTCCACTCACCTATATCAACATTCCATGCCACTGACATATTCATTATTTGACCATCTGTATCATCGACATTAGTGCACACTCCTGTTTTTATTCAGCAAACATATGTTCGGTCAAACAAATAGGAACCATATAGAGGTATATGTTTACATTTGCATCATCTAATGATTATGGTTATTACAGTGGTATAGCAATGAATATCTCTGCTACTTTGATTTAAATTTTGTATATACTATATTGGAAATGTCTATGATTTGTAACAACAGACAACTCTGTTGAAAAGGGTGTTCAAGTGAAAAGAATTTACTCATGCACTTGGAACAAAATATTACCCTATTTTATGGAAGCAATTTAATATAAAATATGAGTTGCGCCATACAGAGAAGTGAATTATGTTCACAACAAAGCAATTCCCTAAGAAACATTTGACTGAAAGGCTGAAAACGGAGATTTGGATCATTATACCTACAGCAAATGATAGACTTCAGAGTCCATGGTGTGAGAAAAGATTGATGCATTTTTAAAGTGAATAAATATTCTTTGTGTTAAAATACAACAGAGACAGGCAGATGGAAAATACAGTACATAGAGAATAATGCGTAATTGCATGAAAGAGGCTTATACATGAATAAAAATAAAAAGGTTACGTGTCTGATTCAAGATACCTGCGGTACCATGACACAGCATAATGAAAAAAGAGTGTAATAACAGAAATTTAACAAAAAGTAACACTCATATCCAGTTTTGCTTCATGCATTCTCCATTGTAATATCTTTATCACATTCACAAAGAAATGCTCATAAATGTTTTTTTTTCCTTTGCTTAAGAATGATCAGTGTGTATTAGAAATAAGATACCAGTTAAAACTGTAAACTCCACCTCAAGTGGACAGAAAATGCCTTTATCTTATATAGCACCTTTTTGTTCCCTTTAGCACTGGAGTTTCAAATTCTCTGGGTCCAGGTTTGAGCCTGGCTTTTGATGTTGTCTCTGTAATTTACAAGCTACTTTTTTACTCATATGGGATTGCTTCTGTGTTTACAACTTAGAGTGCACTTGACTAGAAGAAAAATATGCCCTTATGTTAGTAAAAATTATCTTCTCTCAACTGAGCTCCACTGAAGGTATTGTCTCATTGGTACTAATTCAAATAACACAAGTAGATTAAATGAAATAAATTATAGGAAATTCATCATGAACATAAAAGCAAATACCTTTCAATAACTTCAGACATTAGATCTTATACATCCTGATGTTATGGCAGTTAGGTCATTTGATGTGTTTATGTTATGGGACTCATTGTATGTCTGTATTTGGCACTTATGACCATGATCGCATTTAATGACATTTTTTTTTACTTTGTTATTTATTGCATAAATCAACAAACTTTGAGATCGTTCTGGGTAGAAATGGAAATTTCTCCACCACCCACAAACTCCCAAGAATAAATTAATGATTTGGGATTCAAATTCTTCCCGTAGCGTCATGCCTCAGGTGACTCAAAGTTGTATGAAACTAGTTCATTACAACTGAAGTTATAGTTCATAGGTTCATGGTTAAGTACTAGGCTAGTTGCCCATATGGGCCATTTTAAGCAATGCAATTTCCTTTTCAAAGCTGAGAATCAAACCTTGAAGCACTCACCATAACCATTATTGCTGACCCCAATCCCCAATCCTTAAGTCATGTCAGTGTTTACACAAGTGTGTGTCAACCATAGAAGTATCTGTTGCTTAATGCAGCCCTTCTATCATTGTTGTTGAACACACATGCACTACTTATACACTGCCAGATCTGAACCACTGCCTATCCAAGTCCACTCTAGAAAACCATGTATTAGCCACTTACACCACAGGAGAAGTCTTACTTTAAGGAACATTTGTGAAGCCCCACTTTTCTTTAAATGTCATTCACCTTCCATTCATAATCTTTGCTGGTCCTGTACAACCTCTACAAAGCACCACCTTACTTTCTCCACCAGCTGCATCTACTGACCTTACTGATAATGCAGTCTCATCCTTTTTCCCAAAGGAGCTGAATACGGCAAGCATGTTTTCCTTGAAGAAGGCTCACTTATTTAGATGCCATAGTCCTAAACAACACTTTGTCATGCTCTTAGTAAATTTCCATGAAACACAAAAGCATACCTCTGAAGTATTAATGAATTCATGTTTGTAGTATATTGTTGGAGTAGGACAAACATCAACATATGGATCTCTGTGACTGCTACAATACATTGTTAGTTTAATGGCTCTTACTTGTCTTGGTTGCTGTTCTAGTTTATTATTATCTCAAACAGCATACCTTTAAATTATACTGCTGCATGTAGTGGAAATGGTTATACTCCAAATACAATATAGTAATTTTAGCAAAATCTCCCATTATCACTAAAGTCCCTATTTTAAAAACTTTAAATAAGGCTATTTTGTTACAAAATGATTAGAAAGTAATCATGGATGGCAGCTTGTGCAAACAGCATATACACATATATATATATATATATATATATATATATATATATATACAACAATGCTTCCCCTACACTTTCTGTCTAATTATCCCATCTGTTACAGGTATCTTTGCAATGCTCCATTGATCAGAATTTTTCTACTGTCTCAAGAACAATGTGCTCAAAGCCCATCAATGGTCACTTGGAAAGAGTATTTCACTTAAAGCATTGGGGTCCTCTAGCCTTCTGGGTGCAACAAGCATTCACACCTCTTCCATTTACCCTTCTTCAGCCCTTGAGAAATCCATGTGCATTTTTATATGACTACTTAGTACCTTCATACAACTTTGAGATAAAAGTAACTGAACTGCACCCATTTTTTTAACTAATGTTTCTATTTCTGGAAAAAAACAAACCTTGTTATACGGTAAAAAAGGCTAAAACATGCATGCCTACAACGAGAAGCATTTGAGTTTATAAGCCAGAATGTACCCATAAAGACAAAAAAGTTAAAAAAAAGTCATGGGCATTCAGAAGCCATGTAGCTGAACAACTGGTTTGTCCTCAAAGGATCATTTTCAGATATCCCACGAACCTCAATTGCAGAAGTTTTTTTTTTTTTCACAATAAATAGTCTAGTTTGACTGGATGTTTCTTGCAGTTTTTACTGATTTCAGAAGGTTAACAGGGGATGCATTTAATTAAGTCTGTGAACATGCAGTTTTTACTGATTTCAGAAGGTTAACAGGGGATGCATTTAATTAAGTCTGTGAACAAAGAACATTGAATATTCCTAAAGACAGGTATCATTACCCATTTGTTAGGATGCTTCTTGTTCTGTGCAAAGCTCAATATTGAAAAATGTGGTTCACCACCAAAATTGTAGAAGAAACCTGATATAATAATACAGTTGAAGGGCACAAGGAATTGCACTGTGCAGTGTATTGCCAAATAAAATTTCTGCAGTAATATAATAGCATATTTGATAATAAGCCACAACTTTTACTATAAGACCAGGATTCAGAACATTTTTATTCAAAGTGAAAGGCTTAACACAACCATCACCCCCTGTTGTAAGCCATTCAGATTCTTAGACCTGTCTGCTACATACAGTAGGCCTCAGCATGAAGAGTGGTCTTCTTGAATGAGCTGCATGATAATGTGGCAGTCTGGGTGAGGATCATAGGATCATAGGAGGTTACTAGGCTATTGGCCCTGAGGCCCTTATAAGCCTAGCCAAGAGTTTAACCCATGTTTAGACAAGTCAGCACCCAGAGCCCCTGTCCAGCAGGGACATAGGTGGAATCCCAGGAGTCTATTTTCTGTTTCCTATCCAGTTATCCAGGTTGTGGTTAAAAAGGAATAATGAGGTACTCTGCATAACGTGGTGAGGGAGTCTATTCCACAGATGGAAGAGTCTCTGGGACACAAATCTGTCTCACCAAGAAGTCCTACTGATAACACAGACCAGGTTGAGGTCACTCGAGTGGAGTTTGAATTGCGAATATGCAGCAGTCCCATCAAGGCGAGGTCTGAGATTGCTTTGTATGCCAGACAGAGGTCACCTCTGAGGAGTCTGTATGAAATAGAGTAGAGGGACAGGGCTTTTAGCCTATCTGTGTAGTGTAGGTGTTTCAGGCTCTGGATTCTCCTGGTGAGGAACATCTGCGGTCTCTCCAGCTGCTGCATGTGCTTTGCAAGGTACATGCTGAAAGGGGCATTGTACTCAATAATTGGCCTTATAAGGGATGAATACAGGGATCTTATGACCTCTTTGTCCCTGGATGAGATACCCTTACTTATGAGGTGGGCCATGTAGAAAGCTTTCTGTAGTGGTCAAAAGTCTGGTTGCTATCAACCTGGGTGCCCAAATCCCTCACAACTGATTCTGTACTTAAGACATTGTTATTAATATGATATTATGTGGAGAAATCACTCTCCCCAAAGGGGATGATGATGCATTGTTTGTCATTCAGCTTGAGGCCATGTTTCTGGCACCAGTCATCTTTTTGGGTGAGACCCTCTTGGAGGACCTCCACATCACTTGGAGAATTGATGATTGTGCCCAGCTTGCAGTCATCTCCAAACGTGGTCAGCCATAGCCCACTAGTTTTGCTCTGCACCTCATAGAAGTATAATCCAAAAAACAGAGTACCCAAGACCGATCCCTCGGGTACGCCGCTTGTTACAGGTCTTCTGCTTGAGGTGGCTTCCCCTATTTTAATTAGATGGGTTCTATCAGTGAGCCAGTTTGCTACCCATCTGGTAACATATGGATTGATGCCTAGTTGAAACCGTTTATCTGCTATGCCGGAGTGGAGAACAGTATCAAAGGCTTTGGCCAGGTCAAGATAGGCATCTTTCCCTTGTCCGTGGCTTTGGTGACTGTCTCAAAGAAGTTGACCAGATTTAACAGATATGACCTCCCCTTGCCAAAGGCAAACTTTGTGGATTAGAGTGTTTGGAGGTTGCCAATGTCCCTGTTAATGAGGTCCATGATAATCCGTTCCATGGCCTTGCAGATCAGGCTAGTTAGGCTGATGGATCTATAATTTCCTGGAATGGTGGACGCTCCACCTTTGTGTAAAGGGATGACAGGGGCTGTCCTCTATTCGGCTGGGACAAAGCCACTGCTCAGGCTTTGGTTGAATAGGGAGTAATGGAGTTAATGTGAGGAGTTTAGCTATGGTGGTTGGAAAAAGTAGGAGTACAAGTTTGTAACAGCATTTTTTTTCTTTGAATGATAGAGAAAGAGGACCAATTGAATAGCTGCAAATCTTAGATTTGAGTAGAGTTTGTTTTAGTGTATATCTCAAAGAATAAATATAATGTTTTAGTTTTGTGATCAGAGTGAGGATATTCCAGAGTTTAGCAACAGAGATGAAGTAGAGAGAAGACCCTTGTGAGGTAGAAACATTTAAGACACATGCTAGATGCATACTATTGGATCTTAGTGATGTGGGTGAACCATTGTAAAAAGGAACTAAGTGCAGGACATTTATGAGGTTGGAATATTAGTTTGTGGGCCACTCTTAGCAGAGTGAATTTGTGGTGATTGGAATTATGTTAGAATTTGTTTACATAGTCTAGCTTCATCTTCAAATTATATGATTGGCTTTGTAGTTCTGTTTACAGTATTCCCAAAAGTATGTTTTCTTTCCAAGTTTTGTACATCTAGATGATTGAGAAATCTGCTAAACTTTCATAATTTAAATGTATAAGTAACATTAGATTAAATGAAAGCCAGTATTGCGTAGTGAGCCCTATAAGCACATGTCCAGTCTAGTCCAGTACAAGTCAGTCAGAGTTCAAATTCAAGTGGGAGTGTGTCATGTTTAAGTGTTTTTTTTCTTCCAAGTAGTTTGCATATATATTTAATCAAGATAGTCACATTATGAAGTGGTTTTCAACAAGCAGTTAATTTTCAAAAGTTACGCTAAGAAGGTGAATCTATTTAAAACAAATAATTGTTAGAGTTGTGTTCTGCAAAGTGCTTTTGTTTGTGTCTCACTGTCACTGTGCAAATGTGCTGCAGGTATAACACCATGCATTTTAGAACCACAGGGAACGATCCACCATCTCAGCAATCTGGCTTTGTGTGGTCCATCTCACTCATAATTCCTCTGGAGAAAGAGAGAGAAATTGATATGAAACCAGTAGTACACAGCTACCTTTAAATGAACCCATTCTCTGTGTTCTCTTAAGGTACGCATGTGTATTTACAGTCCAATTATATTCATTGGAATATGCACCATTTATATTGATATAGCTTTAAAACCCACAGTCCAGTAATGGTACTACCTATTACTTTTACATGCGTGTTTTGGCTCAGAACATACTGTGGCATACATTGCAGTTTGACTCAGAACATGCTGCATGACACACATCACGGTTCACCAATGTATTTTTTAAGGGAATATTAACAATTAATATCAGTACCAGAATGTACTATAACTCAGTTCATTTGTTATGTTTGTGTGACTTATGATAAAATATGACTGAATATTAAATCAAACCATATAGGTAATGTATGCCACCAACACTCAGATATTATTAGCTTGCACAGTGACCGTTCTATTGAACTAACAAGACCTATGACACCTCCAGTGTTATCTATTTCTTCCCAGGCTGGAGCTCTGCAGATGGCTTCCTTCCCAGGTCTTCCTTGAGAGGTATCTCCTGAACATGAATCCTATGTATGTCTATATAAACTTGGAACTATAGAGAACATTTGTTAGATCCTTCCAGCCTTCTGGCAGTTAGAAGGACCTTGCTACCTGCCCAACAGTGCCACTTCACACTTGGAAAACAGACTGGGTATCTTATTGGCTTCTGCTTAGACTTGATAACCAGTGGGCCTCTTACCCTACATTTTACTTGACATAATTACCATCATTTAGTTATTAGAACAACATGGTGATCTAACATTGTATGAAATTTATCAGCACTGCACCAGTACATCATATGTTATACAGAAAATGATGGTGTCCCACTGCCCTAACAGCATGATCATTCATCTTCTACTTCTTATCCACTTAGAGGATGCAGCTGTAACCTTGCACTATATGCCACATGTGACAGTGCATGGCTGCCTTATGGCAACTATGGGTGGTGCATAACGGAATGAGGAAATTACAAGATCCATTTGCATTCAAAACAAATTAGTCTAATGACTTATGCAAGACATGCTACAATAAAGAGCTGCAGCATTATAATAGTCACTATCCAAATTGGATCTAGTTTATATAAATCATTAATTTGCAAAGAATAATATATAAATATATAATTGTGTATGTCAAAAGGGATAATTTAATCAAGATGCTGCTTGCTTAAAACAAAACCAAAAGCAAAACAAAAAAAAAAAAAGAAAAAAAATCATAAGACTGACATGCCCTCTTCTTCAGAAGACTAAGTGACTTTTGAAAAATATATGTTATCCAATTTTAAGCTTGGCAAGCTCTATAGGCATAGACAATATTTGGACAAGTCTATCAAGCTAAAACTAGCAAATAACCTTCTTCCCTCCGTCCTCTATGGTAGCCCCATCTTCACCAACCTACACACATCTCTCCTGAACAAATTGCAGTCATGTTATTATAAAATAGCCAAGTTTGTCTCAAACTTGCCAACTCGCACACATCACTGCCTAGCCATTAAAACTTTAAACTTGTTTGAGTTCCCTCATTACCTATATTTCTCTCAACTTACTGTCACCCACAAACTACTCAATAAACAAAACTAATGCCCATTCCTTCAAAGTATAATAAAAACACACATCCTAAAATGAAACATCAGGTCCACTAACAAACAACTGCTAACTGTAACTAAACCCAATGAAAGAGCTGGGCAATGTCTGTATTCCTATGCTGTTGCCAAACTTTGGAATGTGCTTCCTCACTTTATTATCCAACTCAAATCTATAAAAACATTTAAATCTGCTCTGAAAGAACACTTTATCAATAACAACACCTTCCCCTGTAACCACATTCATACTGCTGGCCACAATACCCTACAAATACTATTCCAAACTTAAATAATGCAACAATTTTTCTCTACTTATTTTTTCACTCTAGTCTTAGTTCTTTCGACTTGGTGATGTGAATAATTGGAATTACTCTAACAGTTTTACTTCTGGGACTGCATTTGAATTTCTCTGCTGTTTAAGTGTAATTTGTTTGTATATCTGCTTCATTTGTAGTATGTATAATGTTAATGTGACTACTACATTAAAGATGATGTCTTACACACATTTTTTGTAACTGTTTGGAGATTTTCTACCGGGCCTCCACTGAAAATGGGTCCTTGGGCCCAGTGAATTTTCCCTGTCAACAAATGTTAATAAATAAATAAATAATATAATAATAGGTTCATAGGTAGGTACTAGACTATCTGTCGGAAGGCATTTATAAGCCTAGCCAGAATGTGTTGGCTTTCGCCGCCCCCTTAGATTAGTTCCCTGTGCCTCTGTCCAGCAGAGCTACTGAAGTGATCCCCGAGGTAAACTTTCTGTTTCCCATCCACTCGTCGAGATTTCTTTTGAAGAGTGTTAGCGAGGAGCTCTGCCTAATGTAGAATGGGATCTTGTTTCAAAGCATGGGAAGTCTCTGGGACAGGAATCCATCCCTCCAGCACGTCCTATTTATTGTTTTAGTAAGGTTTCGATTCCTAGAGCATGTGGCTCGTGGGGATAAGGTTTTCTTTAGGTGGAGCATGTCCATCAATTCTGGGTTGGACATGGCCTTGTATGTCAGGCAGAGATCACCTCTGAGTAGGTGGTATGCAACTGAATACAGCTGTAATTTCTTCAGTCGAGCTGCATAGGGCATCTGTTTGAGGTCAGGTGAGGTACTTCTGTGGTCTTTCCCGCTGTTGCAGGTGTCTTGTAAGGTACATCCCACATGGGGCGTTGTACTCTATGATGGGTCTGATAAGTGATGAGTAGAGGGGCACAATGACCTCTTTTGATTTGGATGCGAACCCCTTTGTGATTAGGTGGGCCACATAGAAGGATTTTCTAACCACTTTGGCAATGTGATTATCAAAGGTGAGATTACTATCTACTTGGGTCCCCAGATCCCTTATAACATCTTCAGTATTTAGGGGACTACCACCTATGTGGTAGTTTGTGGATACTTTGTTTTTTCCAAAGGGGATGACTATGCACTTTTTGGAATTTAGCTTGAGGCCATGATTTTGATACCAGGTATCCGTCTGAGTGAGACCCTTTTGGAGGATGTCTGTGTCAGCCGGAAAGTCAATTATAGCCCCTAGTTTGCAGTCATCTGCAACATTGGTCAGCCATAGCCCTCCTGTGCTTGCCTGTATCTCTGAGAAGTATATGCCAAACAGGAGGAGTCCTAGGACTGAGCCCTGGGGAACTCCACTTGTAACCAATTTAGAGTCGGACCTAGCTCCCACAACTCTCACCATGTGGGTTTTGTCCGTGAGCCAGTTGGCAACCCATCTTGTGACGTAGGGGTTTATGTTCAGGATGGTGAGCTTGTCTATAATACCAAAATGGGGAATGGTGTGGAAGGCCTTTGCGAGGTCTGGGTAGGCTGTGTGTACCACCTTTCCCTCATCTATAGCCTTGGCAACTGTCTCAAAGAAGTCCACCAGGTTTAGGAGACATGATATGCCCTTAACAAAGCCGAACTGGGTAGGGTCCAGTGTTTGGAGGTTCCCAATGTCTCTGTTAATGAGTTCCATGATGATGCACTCCATAATATAAAAATATAAATAATATCTTCATCTTTGTATGCTCCAGCCCTGCCCATTCAAATCAATGCTGGAAATGAACCTTAAATGGTCTACTTGGTCTGTGGGTAAATGGTCTGATACACAATGGTCACATTCAGAAGTGATGCTTCTGAGGTGACACTTCCATTACACCCAAGGTTTGTATATCTTAAATTGATACACTGCTGGCAAGTTACTCCCAAATTTATTGCTAGAATGAAATACAGTCATTCGATCAGATGTTGGAGATTTGGTAGCTTAGACACAGATTATCTACACATGATTTGGTTCTGTTGTAATAGTTACATAGGTTCATATATGTGTGCCAAGCTAATGACCAATAGGGCCCTTATACTCATGCAACCCAAATTTGACCCCCAAATTTGATTTATATACAGGCGGTTTTCTGACTGCCTGTCTCTATCAGAGACATACAGCCAGACCAGGGGTACATTTCTGATTACCTATCCATTGGTCCAAGTTTCACTTAAATAGGGGTTGGGAAGAACTCTGTTTCACATGGAAGGGGTGCCTGTCCCAGAGGAATTCTCTGAGAAGCATGTCTGTCTCCCCAATGCCTTATTTATGTCACAAGAAAAATTTAGGGCTTGAAGTCTAGTAGTTCTGATGTTATTTGTATTGTGGGTGTGCAAAGGGTTCGTCAAAACAGGGTCCAGGGATGCCTTGCATGCCAGGCAAAGATCACCTTTCAGAAATCTGTATGAGTCCCAGTAAAGAGGCAATACTTTGAGGAAATCAGCTTAGGACACTGTGCTTACTGCAGGTATTCTTTTTGTAAGAACTTTTATGGACGTTCCATCCAGTTGCTACATGTCTGGCCATGTACATACCGAAGGTAGGCATTACACTTTATTTATTTTTTTTTAATTTCTCCAAGCCTTTTGGGTTTTTTAATAATTTCCATGAAAATTATTTGGAAATAGGGCTAGTCAGGCTAATAGGTCTATAGTTTCCAGGATCTATTGAAGGACATCCCTTATGAAGGGGTACAAAGCCTGTTTAATCTGTAGTTAAATAATGACTAGAGGGGTCCAGATAAGTTTTATTTTAGATTATTTATAAAGCATTCTTGGATGTCATTGGGGCACACAGGCAGTATTCTTGGCTTTAGGGAGTATTGCCAGTACATGCTCCCTAGTTATAGTTGGATGGGTCATGTTTTAGAGTGTTTTTGGAGGGGGTGGTTGGGGTGAGAGGGGATAAAGTTTGAACTGAATTTGTCTACTAACAGGTTCACTATATCACCAGGCTCTGTGAACATGGTGCCATTAACCACCAGTTCAGAGCATTGCTATGTGGTACCACTGAGGTTTCTGACATAGCTTTAGAAAGCCTTATGGTTATCTTTAACCTGAGAAGGCAATCTTAACCTCAAAGTTAACTTTGCTTGACCCAATTAGTCTTCTTACTTGCCTATCTACTTTGATGAGAGAGCTTTTATCTTTATGGGAATTACCCTTCCTGATTGTTGACATCTTTTTTCCTTTTGTTATATATCCTGTTTAATTTGGGATGCCATTAGGGCAGTTTGTTTCTGGGCCTAGCATTGGAGTTACATGTTTGAACAGAGTTTCTGACAGCAATTCAGCATAGGCTGGTGTGTTCTCAGGGTTGGGGGGGGGGGCATTGTATTTTAACAAACTATAACTTAATAACAGATACTTTGCTTTGAAATAGTTCCTGTTACTGGTTTTAATGGGATTATGGAAAACTTTGATTTTAAAGGAGTTAACTTTGTGGTTGGACCTTACCAGGGAAGGCAAGATATTGTGCGTGTGTGTGTGTGTGGGGGGGGGGGGGCAGTCATCCCATATTTGTGAGCATGTGGTCCAGTACATTGGAGCCTCTAGTGGATATATTCACTATTTGGTCAAGAATGTTTGTGTTTACGAAGTTCAGGAATCTCTGTGCCTGTTGATTTGAGGCTATGTAGGATTCTGATTGTACAGAGGGATAATTAGAATCTTATGAGTAGGGTGTTAGGTTGGATGGTAGGTGTCTCCAGCAGGTCTAAGTATGCATTGTGAGATTCTTGGGACATGTAGGGTGATCTATAACTGGTTGGGATATGGTACAGAATTTTGTCTATAGTGATCTGCATGTAGCACATCATACCATTTGACCACCTTAGAAGTGTGTTTGGTAGGCTATGGAAGACCCTGATTTTTGTGACAAACTGGATAATCTATACGGTATTAACCCTATGACACATATTTCCTTTTGGCTGTAGGGTGTAAGTCACAGGTATTTCGCAGTTTCACCTACCATGATATTTTGGCTATGCAGTGTTATTCTAACCATGGTTTCTTTTATCATTAACAAATGGAAGCATACATTAGATGAATGACAAGCTAGTTTTCAAGTTTTTTTTTTCTTTCAAACTTAAAAAATGGAGGGATTAACACTTGGACATGGAAAGCTAGAATACTGCCTGGTCATCTTTACTTTTTCACCTAGATAGGTTTTGAAATTCAAAACAATTTCTTTGTTCTTTTATTTGGAAGTACTTTTTAATTCAGATTCAATTTATGTTTTTGGTCATGTTATAGCCTTTTGTGGCTGATTAATCAGCCATTGACATAAGCAGATATTCAAGACGTTATAGATTGACAATCCCTGAGTGGTGGAATATTGCCATTCTCCTAGGAACTGTGTGATCTTAGAGTTGTTAATGTAGTTAGCAGGGGATATGGAGGGTAGAAGGTAGCTTTCCCCAACTGTAAAAAACAATGTTATCTTTTTGTGGTTGCTTGTGGCAAGGATTTCACTGTGCATATAGGCCAAACAACAATGTTATCTTTTTTTGGTTGCATGTGGCAAGGATTTCACTGTGCATATAGGCTGGCAGTCAGCATTTTTATTGTCTCCATGTTATGGTCGCCATTCTTGCCATCAACATTGTGGTCTGGTGACATAATTCAGTAACTTCATATAAATATATCTATATATGTTTATAAATGTTTATGTATGTATAAATATATATATATATATATATATATATATATATATATATATATATATATATATAAAATCTTTCCAAGTTGACCATTAGGTGAATACTTTTCACACATATATTACATCGTGTCAGTTAAACTTGGCTGACATCATTACTACTGAAGTGAGATGTATAAGTCTAAACATGTGCCTCATTTTCTGGGATAGCAGCTGAATAGGTATATCTCACACATGATATGTTTACAGTGAAGAAAAATAACATGCTTCTTGTTATCTTAGTAAGAGTATTGAGATAATGTATTTCCCTTTATTTTCTTCTAATAGTCTGAGAGCTGGAAAAGGCAATCTGCAAAGCTACTGTATCTGGGAGGATATAATTTTCCATGTCTATGTAGCTGAAGGTCATGGTTGTACATTGCAGACCTCTTACTGCCATGTCACAAATACATCAGTATGCATGCCTATGACTTAATATATTAATCTGTCCATCACATTTACTTATCCAATTGGTGGTCATACAAAACAAATCTACCAAAAGCATTTGATGCTTTGTGCACATTCTGTAAATATATGCATAATTTGTGCTACCAATGTGGTTGGCACAGATATTTTCATTTGACTGAATATTGTGCTGAATTGCCTGCCATCATTTCCTGTTTCTGTATGTGTCATTTCCATCACCCTTAGGCATAGTAATAGTTATATGGATGCAGTTGATGGCTTGCAATGCTCAGGGGAGGATGCCTATGAAATAAAAGTATTCTGGGTGCTTGATTAGTGTCCAGAATGTCCTGATATAGTTCACAGTTAAGCTTTACATGATCTTGAGAAATTAATCAAGTCTGTGGAGACAGCGGTTTTACACAAATTGACAGTATTACACATATGACATTACAATGTCTCAGATATTATTATACCTAAAGACAGATAGTTTTGCTTTCAGATCACTATGGATACCAGAAGGTATAGTTATATGTGTATGGTCCATACCTCTCAACTGTGCATATTTTCGCAGAATGTCCAGATTTTTACCTCATATTTGTAAACGTTTTTCATAAAATTGTAGTTTTCTGGCAAATTAGTAGCAAATCATTAAAGACTGAAATTAGAAAATAATGACAGACATTTGAGTTTCAGACTTCGTACCCTTCAGAAAATACATACCAATGCAAAACCTGTTATTTATAAAGTTTCTAAGTTTGTAAGAGCAATATTTAAAAATTGGCCCTATTTTCGGGCTTTTGTCCCACTGTTATTCATGGCTTTTTCCAGATTTCTTGATCTAAGAGGTTGAGAGGTATTCACCACAAAATACCATGCAGTTCAGTCTAGCTGACGAGCTAATCAGAAACCGTACTACTTCCTGGTTATGAACTGTTTGAAGGCCAAACATGAACGATGAGCTCACTGTCACCACTCAACCTGGGATTTCCCTTCTGGCTAGTCTTATGATAGACCTGATATATTTCAATACTTCAATAAAACATGAATGGGAAAATATCACATCTCACATCTGATCTGCTTTCTGATGTGCCTCCTACTGGGACACTGTGTATTTTTTTATTTTGATAACTATTTTATCTCATATATAAAATTCAATTGGTTAGATTTTCATGCATTTCAGATTTGCCACTCTTCATGACATACCATTGTGAGTTTTGCTCATGCATGGATGTTTCTGGTCAGTCATAGTGCTTTACACCATGCACACATTGCTGAGCAACGCAGACCATTGCATTAAATCTGTGTTCACTATATTTTAGACACAGCAGTTTAACAATGAAACAAGATGTGATAAAGGTTTGAAGATTAGATGAAAATATTCCTTAAAAATCTTCCATGAGCCTGATGAATGACCTTCATAGCTACTACCATATGGGTGAATGGGTGACCACTAGGTTTTCCTGATGGTCAGGTTTTCCTTCTAGAGTAAATTGGAAGAAATCAAAAGCTGCAATAATATCTGGGGGAGATTAAATGACATATTATAATGGAGCTCTGCCTGCAAGACTGACCACTGTCCCCAAATTCCCATGAAAGGAAAACTTTAGCAGTAGAGCAGTCTCCAAATCAGAAAGGCCTAGCATGATGGACAAAACTGCAAAGCTAAAGCTTTCCCATCAGACTAATCCTTGTTGAATGCCAATAATAGATTGTGCAGGTTAAAAAAAAAACTAGTTCAGGCTTTTCAACTTCTTTATTTTACTTTGTTAATAATCAGCAGTATTATTTCTTAAGCAATGTCTTTGGTTTGTTTTTAAGCAGCAGACCACGACATTATGTTCTGTTATAGGTTTGAGAAATAGGGTATACAGTGGTACAGATGAGGGAAATTATCTCCCATTTATATATTGCAGTATGTGTGTTATTCAGTAAAACTTTAGTTGCTTATCACGGAACACTATTTTGCTTGATTTTTCTTTTTTTACATGAACTTCCCATGCCTTTTGTTTTGTTGCCTTCCTTTATTGTACCTCCATTAATGTTTATGTATATAGTTTATGAAATTTGACAATGTTGTCTAATGTAAGATGTCACCAGTTGCAAAGGGTGTACTTGCTGCCATATCTGACTGCCACCATAACAATTTGTTGACACCACATCCAGAATCCCATTACACATTATAATAATAAAGGCAGATATGTTGCAGGCTCAGCTGGTTACATTTTAATGTTCATTTTATTAAATGGCATGTGTAGTTTAGTGTGTGTTATGACAGTTATTTTTTTTTTTTTATGTTTGCTTTTAAAATACTTTATGTGGTATATAACTATTGTAGACTTCTAAGTTTATGTTATGCATTACAACCCTCCTTTTCTCTCATATTCCTATTCTGGAAAAAAGAAATCACATCATTTCAAAGATGAGTTGCCATTACATTTAAACAATTGCTATTAACACCTATTCCGACTCATAATATGAGTGCAAAAATAGCGATGGTATTAAATAGATATTTAAGTAAATGGATGCATGAAATGGCTTTGCTGCTATAGTTTTGAAATTTGCAAATGTGCCATTTAAAGTTGGCAGTCACTGTATCAGCAGTCACTGTAAGTGAAGATGGCAATAATATATTTAATAGTATTAGGGGTAAGACTGATATGACAGCGCCAACCAGTGCCTATTTACAAACCAACTTTGTGTAATACCCCTTAACTATGACAATTATGTTCTCCAATTTTTAGTTATCTTTCACTTTTGTCAGCCATGATTTCATCCTGGAATTTTTTTCCCATCTGTTTAATTGGCATAAACATAGGCTGTTCTGTTTTCCACTTTATGTATACAGCTGATATTAAAATATGAAACATCACTGCAAGAGAGCAAAATGTTGCCATTTTACAAAATAACACAAATATAATTTCTACCTGGACAATGAAAAATAGGATAGCTTTTAACATTAGTAAAACAGAATCATTATCATCATCATCATCAACCCCTTTTTCATCATTTTCTACATGGGGGTCAGGGTGTTTTGTCAGGCATTAATGACACAGTGCCCTTTAAACCCTTCCTTAAAGCAAGGGCATTGAAAGCTTTTTAAACACTTTTTGCTTATATGTATTACATTGACATGCTCTTATTTTAATAGGCTGTATTAATTGCTCTTAATGTGTTAATAGCTGATGCTTTTATGTAATGTATTGCAGTTGTGTCATTTTATAACTGTCTGAAGAAGCGATCTGGGCAGATCGTGAAAGCGCTCACTTTTTGTTACTTTTATTAAAGTATTATATTTTTGCTGTGGAGCTCTGCAACTTCTTTTCTTTGATACTCATGCTTGTGTTGTAGCTTGAGCTTACTCAGTGCTCACTCTATTTTTTGTTGTTTTCTCAGCTGTTGCCATCTCTCTTAATTCATTGTTACTCTCCTACCTTCTTTAATAATCATGCCTGTCTGGACAGGACTTCTGTCACACATCCACCTCTTTGCTTGACACTTTAGTTTCATCTTAGCTGCTTCTTGTGTGCCTGAAATCATGTTTACCAGATTGTCTTCTGATTTTCTGCACATGTGCCTGAATCACTATAACCTGTTCTCGTTGACCTTCTCTGTAACTGGAAATATTTTGTCCTCTGCTCTGATGTCCTCATACCTGAGAAGTAAACTCTGGATCTCAAGTTATGTGGAACTGCCCTTCCACCGTGGTCTCCTGGATATACAGGACATCCAACCTCATTTTTACCATCATGTTAACCACTCCCAAGAAGAATCCTGTTAGTGAGACTATATTTCATAAAGCAATGTCTAGTTCACTGTTTGCAGATTTGTTGGTTTTATTTTCAGCTTTTGCTCAGAAGAACTATCCTATGTAAACCTATCCATTCTTACTTTTGCTGATATTAGTTAACATGAAGAAATCACTGAGATCAATTTTAACACCATTGAGATGCTACTCCTGACATGCTAGATCTTACATGGTATGCAGTTTGTGATTCATATTCACTGATATATGCTAGTGTTTTTTTTTATTTTTTATGCTGCACTAACACCATTTGGGCATCCAGCTGCCTATCAATAAGGGCCCTCATCATTTACTCCAATTGCTGCCTGGATGTCACATCCACTCTTATTGTTTCTGGCAGGTTAAAGCACAACATTTTACTTAGTATTGCTGCTGGCAATGGTCACTGAAGGTGCTATCAAGGGTGTGGAGGTGACAGCAGTACCTGGGGACTCCAGTGGCTATGGTGTTGACCTTGGTGGCATAGTAGCCAGTGGTGGTGAGGCAACATGTCTGGTTGATGATAAGGGTGCTGGTCTACATGCTGCTGCATGTAAATGTAAAACAAATGGAAAAAAATAAACAAACAGTGTATGATAATGGAAATGATCAAATAAATAAGGCTGGAGAGAGAAAACTACGAATACAGTAAAAAAATGAAGGTAAAACACAACCTGAGTCTGACCATTTCACTAATACTATAATGAGATGTCATGAAATATCAACCACACTGCAGCAATGAAAAACCCTCATTTGCATAATCATTACAGACAGATACACAAATTACCACAAAAGACAACATACAGAACCTAAACCTATAACCTCCACTATTCGCAAGCCTAAAATAAAGGCATCTTCTCCCTGAGCAGCAGGAACAGTTAACAAAAAGCCTGCAATGAAATACTTTCTGTTGCTGTTTCCAACACTTTGAGAGTGAAACAGACATTTTCAATCACAGTCCAATGTGCACATTCCATTGTTGTGGCCACTGTCTTCAGAAGAACAAATGAAAAAAAAAAAAACAAAAGGCTGTGTTGTAGTCAATGGAAAAATGAGCAAGTGTTGGGAATAGCACTCAAACCTTTCAGCAACTCCAAAGCATAAGTTGAATTCTGAAGTTGTTGAGTTATCTACACAGACTACAAAAGCTGCAGTTAAATGCTGATTCCACTCTCAGTATGTGTTAACTGGTATTACAAATATACCCCAGATCAATGAACTTAACTGCACATGTGGAGTACTACCCGTAGGTGCCCAAGCATGTTCACAGCACTGCAGGGAAGTTAGCAGCTTAAGACTTAACTAGTATGCATGATACAAAAACTGAGCCATTAAGAAATGTATGAGCTTTGAGCCATTTGCACAGTCATTGCACCCATACACACAAGTTGCCATAAAGGGAACAACTGCTCCTCATTGAGCTATAAAAGACGCCATGGAGCACGATTATCTTCACTGATCACAAACAAATCATTGGCTTACAACACCTGATTAAACTCTGTGTATGGAAGGCTAAACTTTTTTTTAGCATACATAAATACTGGGCTTTCATATTCAGTTTGTTAATATGACACATATAGTGCTGAAACTCAACTTTTAAGGGGTTAGAGGAAAACCAAACTGAGAAAAGTAATATTTTTCACAATTCCCACAGCATGAACTCCATGAATTAGTGGTGGTAGATTATATGGTGCAGACATCTCCAAGGCATGCTGCTTATATGATTCTGAATTGTTTCAACACATTGATTGACATACAGGATGCTCATTTTATAATATTTTTCATTACCATATCATTATATGGCCATTAGCATGTACTGCGACCAGATACACTGCTTCACAGTTCATCCTTATTGTATGTGTACCTTTGAATGAAATGACCATACTCTTAGCTTCTTATTGCACAAACTTACATACTGTGATTCTGAAAAGTTTACTGAATCCTTGCTTTGGTTTCCAGTCACAACTATGTTCTTACATGCTTGATACCTGGAGTGGAAGAAATTCCCCTCCCTTCTTGAGATGAATCTTGACATTCAAGTTTAGAAGAAATAACAACTGAGTTATGACTGAATAAGCACAGTCAAAATTCATTGTAGCATTAAGACTTACCTGCACCATGTGCTACTAAGTACTTAAAAAGGTAAAGGCATATGAAGTGTTATACTTCTTTCAAGGCTGGAAAAATCTTAACACTTCTACATAGACAGTGGCCAGAACCTATGTATAACTGTGTTAAATGAGTTTAAAAGTTTTAGACAGTCCACTCTTTATTTTGTGTGTAATGGTGGACAGTATTATGGCTTTTAGAGCTGTTCTAGTTTCTTACCTCTGATCATTTATCACCAGTACTAGTGACTATTATAATCTAGTGCAAGAGTAAAGTTTAACAGTACTGAGGACATCTCTGTTACATCAGAATAGTAGAATGGAGCCAAACCACACCAGAACTAGAACAAACCAGGTTGATTAGACAGTTGTAATGATTTCGTCAAGAGTATATCCAAAGACTTCTTCAGAAAGAAATTAACCACAAGACATATTTTTTTTTAATTTGTTTCTGAAAAAGTCTGTGGATATACTCTGATGAAAGCAATAAAACTACTTCTAATAAACCTGGTTTATCTTAGTTCTGTTGTAGTTTGGCTCCATTCTACTTGTTTAAGTGTTTAGTTACTGGTTTGTGAATACATCAGAAAGGTGCTTAACAAAGTGTTCATTTTTCAGAAATTGGAGCTTACTCACAACAATCCATGTACTACATGTCATATTGGATTGTCACCTTCAGCTCTGTGTTCTGTAGTGACACTCATTATAAGCCTTTGTTTTCATATTTTTGAATGATGACGTATCATGTTACCAAAAATACTAAGGGATGATAAGGATATAGAACGTTGCTTCGATATTTTACTACAAGGCTCTTCATCTAATATTTCAAGTCACATAAGGGTTTATGCAAATCTGCATTTATAAATTATTAGTAGCACATCTTGAATTGCAGGATTTTGTTGAGATTGGCTGCCTTAAGAACCACTGCTATACTTGATTAACAGACAAGTCATTCTCTCAGTTTATTTCTTGCCTCTGCAACAGTGTCTGGCAAAACAGAAAACCAGCATATATTATTTTGAAAGCTAATGTATATTGTTTCCTTTTTGTGCATCTGAAAAAATTATTAAGTCTGATTTTATTACCATTCTGATCTTTTACTTTTGTAAAATCGGATGAAAACATAAATCTCTGCCTAATTACTGGTCTGTAGTCATACATAGGAAATTTCAAAATGTGTAATTATATCAAGCTCATTGATAACTTACAGTTTACTTTAATATCTGTTAAACATGAATATATCTGTTAATATATATAGATATAATAAATATCTGTTAAACATGAAATCACGCATCACATTCAAAATTCAGATGAATGTACAGTATATGTATATAAACTCGTGTTTTATTTCAACAGCAGAACGGTATGGTATCTTGTATAAATCCTTTATGTTTTGGTCTGGGTTGTGTCCTTTTGTAGTTTTGTACTGATATTCTCAGTGATTATTATAGTTTCATTCATATATATGTATATATATATATATATATATATATATATATATATATATATATATACATATATATGATATATATGTGTTGTGGGTATGTGTATATATATCTATATATCATATTATTGTTACTTATTGTATTAGGTTTTATTTTTTTAGGAGAGTGAATAAATCCACTTAAATGTTCCCTTTTCTTCATATCATAAGAGGTAAAATTTGTTAACCAATCCTTGAACATTTATTAGTAAATTGGGAAGTTCATCAGAAGTTTATCCTAAATGGTAGAACTTAAAGATTAACACAGCCACCAGTTATTTTATAAACCCCATTTTATAAAATGTACACCACCAGACACACTTTGGGTAAATACTGATACTGTTAGGAAAGGATTTTTAGTAATGGAATGTGTATTGTTGGGATTAGGGTCACTGTCAGGGTTAAGGTTAGGGTTAGTATACATGAAAAAGGAAGGATAGTGGAGTGTCTCCCACCTGCACCACCTTACACATGTGTGCTAACCTTAACCCTAAGCCTAGCCCTGCACGTAATCCAGCCTTTCTTGTTACCTAACAAACAAACAAACAAAAAAAAAAAACTTTCCTTAATGGTACTATTACACTACACACTTGTACATTCTAACCAAACATCACATGCATACTCATGCATACACAGACGCACACACACACACACACACACACACACACACACACACACACACACACACACACACACACACACACACACACACACACACACACACACACACACACACACACACACAACATTGTAAGGTCCCCAGCACTCTCCCCATGAGTCATAACAGAATCTCTTATCTCATGATGTTACATAATAGATCCATGGAACTGCTTTTATCTCCCGGTTCACAATATTAGAGCTTAGTAATCCAAAAAATAGCCAAGAATTCCAAAATACTGGAAACACTGACAATCTGTCTATATATATATATATATATATATATATATATATATATATATATATATATATATACACACACACACACACACACACACACAAATATATATATATATATATATATATATATATATATATATATATATTTATTTATTCTAGAAGTTTAAATCTCAAAATTCACTCAATTGAAGCACTCCTTAAAATGGAGAACATCAACATTTGTGCCTTAACAGAGACCTGGTTCAAGGCAGCAGAAAGCACCCCTGTACTATCAGGCTATAACTCATTCCACACCCTTCAGCCCCAGAACTTGGATCGAAGCACTAAAGGTGGTGGTGTTTCCATATTCATAAAGGATGCACACACCTCCAGACTGGTAGCCCAACATAATGCATCTGAGATAGTTCAGGTGAGCTAACATTGGGTAAGGCAGTGATTAAGGTCATAGCCTGCTATACATCCCCAACCATGTCACAAGACTCACACTCCATGTTCCTAAGCACCCTGGAGAATAGTAGGGTTCAACCTAACACTCTCATACTGGGTGACATTAACTACTCCTCCATTAACTGGGAAAACTACTCATGTACCAATACACTTCCCAACATTTCCTGAAGTTCATTAATTCCAATGCCCTGGACCAGCTCGTTCTTACCCCTCTAGAGGTAGCAACGTCCTTGACCTGGTCATTACTAATATGGGCAACTGTTGCTCTACACCAATAGTAAACTCTTCCCTGGTTAAATCCTACCACAAACTAATCACCTTGGAAATCCCCCCCCCCCCACCCCCCAAAGGTAACCACCATGAAAAACTTCTCCAAAGCTAGCTGTGGGCTCCTAAAAACAGAGGTGTTTAACTTCATAGCACCCATGCAAATGGAGATCAGTTGCATGACCGCCGAATCATACACCAATGCACTGTACAAACATGGACACAAATGCATGGATCTTGCCAAACCCACTAGAACCAAGACACTCTTCTCCAAAACAAAGGAAGACAATCTGGTGGTCCCCTGCCATAAACAAACTCTACAACAGAAGGGAAAAACTGATGTGGAATAAGGTGAATCCCAAGACTGGAAAAACTCCCTTATCAGCCTCAACAAAAAGTTGAGATCCCTCATCAAATCCTCTAAAGCTAGCTATGAAAACAGAACTGCAGCAGACAGTAAAGACAACCACAAGGGCTTCTATAATTATGTAAAGAATCTCCACGGCAATACCCAGATTTGCTCTGAGCTACCGACAATGATACCTCCTATACTGAGCCAACAGATATTGCCAATATACTGGCCAACAGATTCAGTGCCAACTTTACCCCCCCAAGGGACCAGTCATAATACCAGTAGATTGCCAGGCACCCAGTATTACTGCTGCACAGGTTAGAACAGCACTGTCCAAGGCCAGGATTACAGCTTCTATGAGACCTGACAATATCCCTGGCTGTGTTCTACATGAGCTACAGAGTGAACTGGCACCTCACCCATGTGACCTGTTCAATCACAGCCTCACTTCAGGCTTTGTCCCTACTGAATGGTGCACTGCTACAGTCATCCCTCTCCACAAAGGAGGAGCAGCTACAGACCTAGGGAACTATCACCCCATTAGCCTGATGAGTCTGATATGCAAAGCTATGGAACACATTATCATGGACCTAATAAACAAGGATATAGGGAATCTCCAAACTCTGTATCCCACACAGTTTGGTTTTGTGAAGTGTAGATCATGCCTGCTCAACTTCGACAACATCTTTGAGTCAGTCACCAGAGCTGTGGATGAAGGCAAGGTGGTTCATACACCCTACCTTGATCTGGCCAAGGCCTTTGATACCATTCCCCACTCAGGAATCATAGTAAAATTCACTAAGTTAGGCATCAACCCCTATATCACTAGGTGGGTTGCAAACTGGCTCACAGGTAGAACCCACAGTGTGGAAGTAGCTGACTCCAAGTCAGACTGCTGACCAGTCATGAGTGGAGTCCCACAGGGTTCGGTCCTAGGTCCTCTCCTATTTGGTATCTACTTCTTAGAAGTCCAGGTCAACATGAAGGGACTCTGGCTGACAAAGTTTGCAGATGATTGCAAGTTGGGAGCCATTATTATCTCCCGAAGTGATGGGGATACCAATGACTGGTGTCAGAACCATGGCCTTAAGCTCAATGCCAAAAAAACGTGTCATCATCCCCTTTGGGAAAAATCCGGTTCCCATGAATTACCACATCGATGGTAGTCCACTGAACACAAAAGCCA